>NC_092103.1:37948158-38088158 GCF_045679555.1 Salvelinus alpinus | reverse complement strand
AGCATTAAAGTCTGCATAAGTCTGAATATGTGCTCTGAGACGGCATGTGCCATCTCCACACGAGGGATGGAAGGAAAAAGGGATGGAGGGAGGGATGATGAGCCCTGGTGGGCGAGAGAAGATCAGTGCTTCTGAAAACAGCACGGGTCATTTCTCCTCGCTTCTCCCTTTCATTCCTCCCTCTTTTCTCATGGTGGCGTGGGAGGGTTCATGAGATGGGCAGACCCCGCTCCCCCCACCTCCCTGGAGACAGATGGAGCGTTCCACTAGAGCTCCTTCCAACTGCAGGGGGCAGAGCAGGGAGAGTGTGACTGACAAGCCGCTCCAGGGGAAAAGACAGAATAGAAGAGAGGGGAAAAATAGAAGAGACAGGGGAAGAGGGCGAGAAGAAAAAGGAAAGAGGAGGAGGTGAGAAAAGATGAGAGGAGTAAAAGAGGGGAGAGAAAAAGAGTGGGAGAGGAAGTAAAATGTGTGAAGATACACACACACACAGACATACACACTTTCTTCATTCTTGCAGAGGTCATTCCCCTTCAACACCAGAATAAACTTGAATGCCAGAATACGGTTTGAAAGACCCTCAACCAAATGTACCATCTCTGGGATAAGCCACATCCCACAACAACCATAGATAAAGTAAAGCCTTACTCAGAATGAGTAATAGAATGTTTGCATTCTAAAGACAGGTGTGGTTTCACGTCAATATCCAATGGCAATGTCCACAAGGGGAACGCTTGTTTGGAGTGTTGGTTGTACACTAACATGTCTGCCCCTTCCTATACAGAGTGGACAGTCCAAGTCAGTGGTCACTTTTGGAGTCAAAAAGCAAGCCGAGATCTACCGCTCAGATTTTATTATACACGACTTATGCAACATTAACCTAATAAAAACGGTTCTGTAGGAATGAGGTTTGTGTAGTACACCTAATACATTATCACAGCATATTGGCTATGCTTGTCCTGACAATAATGTTCTTCTCAGACCATATTATATTTCAAAACACTAGCATTGATAACAAAATAGATCAGTTGTTGTATCACTTGCGAGGCACAGCTGAGCATAAATGGGGGGGATGCTATTTTATTTTACTGTACTGATGGTACCTGCATCTGATGGTCAGTCTCAGCAGAGGGAGGGAGAGGGCAGCAGAGGGAGGGAGAGAGAGAGCAGCAGAGGGGAGGAGAGAGCAGCAGAGGGAGGGAGGGAGAGAGAGAGCAGCAGAGGGAGGGAGGGAGAGAGAGAGCAGCAGAGGGAGGGAGGGAGAGAGCAGCAGAGGGAGGGAGGGAGAGAGCAGCAGAGGGAGGGAGGGAGAGAGCAGCAGAGGGAGGGAGAGAGAGCAGCAGAGGGTCATCCTCTCAAGGTTCCTTTTCAAATCAAATCGTATTGGTCACATACACGTGTTTAGCAGATGTTATTGTGAGTGTAGCGAAATGCTTGTTATTCTATTTCCGACAGTGCAGCATTATCTAATAAGTAATATCTAACAATTTCACAACAAATACCTAATACACACACATCTAAGTAAAGGAATGGAATAAGAATATATAAATATAAGGATGTGCAATTTCAGAGCACACAGACTAAGATACAGTAGATAGTATAGAATACAGTATATACATATGAGATGAGTAATGCAAGATATGTAAACATTATTCAACTCCATTTATTAAAGTGGCCAATGATTTCAAGTCTGTATGTAGGCAGCAGTCTCTCTGTGCTGTTCTCTCCTTTCCTCCGGTAAGACTGACCAGAGATAGGGGACACTGTCTTCCACCTGATGGTAAAACTTGAGTCGCACCACATGATTTCTGCCTCATGTACAAATTCATGTTGTTCCTCTGACCAGAGAAAATGAAATATTCCTCGATATTAAAGTGAGACAGGAAGAACAAGCTGCTAATAATAAAAACGCAGGGCTATTGATACACTTAACTATTCAATCATTGCAGCTGCAGCGCAAGTGGAAGTAGGTAAAGCGCGTTTTATGTTTTGTAAAAGTGTTGAACAAAAACAGTGTTGGCAGTGCTGAATAAAAATGTAAATATTAACTAAATTGTAAAAACAGCAGCTCTTTGCTCTATTCTTTAATAGTGTCTTTCTGATCATGGTTTTAAAAGTTATGAAATATTATGTAGGCTAGTATGAAACTTTTCTGTGGGATTCGTGGAGGTTGTAGGCACGGTGATTTGAGCTATTCGATTGGCCAGCACTGTAGGCGCACTTGATTTAGCTCTCCTGGTCTGCCGGGGAGGCAGAGTTTGTCCCTTCAGATAAATGAAATAGTTAAAAATTTGAACACTTTTCGTATCCAGTGGCCAGGGCTTCTGAATGAAGTGCACCTACCACAACAGCGCAAGACGAATAAAAATAAAATAATAGGAGTGCAAGGCTAAATCGTTGGCTTTTCTACAGAAACGTTTGTTGATCGACTAGGAATGTCTTGCGAACAACCGGTTGGTGACCATGTTCTAAGTGAATCATGGTGCTATTTTGCTTTATCTGCATTTGATTGAATTTGGGCCTCGGTCTGAGAAAAAACAGACGCCCTGCTTTTATGCCACGTTTATGTGCTATCGGAAACGGAGAACCTGAAGTACTCAATTTAATGGTTTAGTTTATACTGTGCTTCCAAGTGGTAAATATCAGTAGGAAACTCAGATAGCGTTGTGTTGCCCTGTAGTTTCCTAGTTCCCGAGTAGCATAAGAACGCAGCATTAGCCTCAATGATTCTGATTGACTGAACAAGAGGGAGGTGGGTTTCAACCCGAAGGGATTGAAAGAGCAGTCTTCTGCCTGAAGCTCTGAGTGTCACAATATTCCCATCTTAATCTCCTACTCCCATGAGTCCCAATTTTGCAGTGACACCATGGACATTTCAGTAACACTTTCTATCAACCAACTGTGTGTAATGCATTGGGAATACATTTATTCATTTATGTAGGTTAGTATAAGGAGTTGTGAACTGGGATAACGCTTTCAGTAAGCCTTATAATGCAATATATTGTTCCAGTTTTTTTTATATTGTTCCAAGTGTTGGGCTTTTTGTGTTTGCAAGTTTTGGACTGTATGACATTGCGCTGCATGTCTGTGTTTGTGTACAGTGTTCATATGTCTGAATGTTTGTGAAGCATCTGAAAGTGTGTCAGTGTAAGAGAGAGTGCCTTGGACAACATCTTCTCTGTATGATACAGACGTCTGGCATAACACACACACACACACACACACACACACACACACACACACACACACACACACACACACACACACACACACACACACACACACACACACACACACACACACACACACACACTGAACCCCAGGATTTAGACAGCTCCAGTGCGGCAGGCCTTGATTGATGAGCCCATTCCAAATGTTTTTTCATCCAAATCAGTGGGAGTTTAGCTGCCGCACGCATTTTAATACCAAACAAAACATTAGCCTGAGAGTCCCTGGGCTGCTTCCCTCTCCACGGATTTCATTAGTCATCTCTCTGTGGTGAACAAACGCTCCGCATGGCTCCGGGACACGGAGGGGTAGAGATGGAGAGATGAGAAGGAGGAAGGGAGGAGGTATGGAGAGATGGAGGGCAGGGGGCCATTAGAGGATGATAATCTCCTTCTGTGATGCTTCACCGGCAGGGAAAATCCCAGAAAAAATCTGTGGAGAATGTGTTCTTCTTTCCTGGAGCTGGTTTCAACCTGAGTTTTGGTTATTGTTTTTCACCTCAGGGCCTCTCAGTCGCTGTTTTGAGGTACTCTCTTGTTTAGCCAAACAGAGTGGTTCTCCAGCCCCTATTAGCAAAGGGGCCACGGCTAATAGGGCAATTGTAGAGGAGGGCTTTGGGTTTATTTATTTACTTTATTGGCAAGAAGCACAGGAACAAAGTGCCCTGCTTGATTCCAGTGTCTCCTGAAAATAAAAGTTCAAATGAAATCTCGACCCTATTCAACCACTTCCACTCTCCCAACTCTCTTTGTCACTGTGTAAAGGGAAAGGACAGCTTCAGCCAGCCAAGCCTTGGCATAATATGATAATATATGCCACTCCACCACACACACCGTACGTGTATGACTGTGTGTGCCCCTCTGGAGCCCTCAAAAATAAAAATAAAATAAAGATTTATGTGTGGGTAATGGCTCATACGGCCCCAGACTGGGTTCATTTCAGCATAACCCCGCTCATCCTGTTCCTACTGGGCTCTAATGCAATTACACCCCCACATCTGCAGGGGGCTCTCTCTCCTCTCGTTGCCCCGGCCCCCGTTTTTGGAGGGGCAAGTCGGGGAGGAGGTGGTGGAGGATTTGAGGCGGGAGGTTCGCGTTCACGATTCGCGGTTAATCAATCATCGCGCCGCCTTAATGACGTCCCGCTGCTCCCCTAATGTCTTCTGGCAGGGGCGGCCGCCGCTGGCTCGGAGCTCACGCAGGCACACATATGGCCGCCGCGAGTGAGTGACAGGACCCCTTTTGCGCGTGGCGCCCTGCACGCCGGATGCCATCAGCCACACACAGCCGCCGCCGGCAAGGAGTGAAACGGCGGAGAAAAAGGAGAGGAAAGAGAAAGGAGAGGAGAGAGCCTCTTGAGTCCTGCGTGCCTGCCTGCTTCGCTGGGCTCCACTGTCAAAAGTGAGGTGTCAAGAACAATGCAAGTAGCGCATGTGAGAGACTTAGCGTATTATCTCCAACTTCTTTTTGTAACACCCCGAAGAAGTGTGAGCTCAGTTCATTAACTTTTTCACAGAATTAGTACAGAATATTACATGATTGCATCCTCAGAGAGACTCATTTTGTGGTTTATTTTTCAGAAGATACAAGGGAAGATACTTAAAATGTACAGTACCAGTCGAAAGTTTGGACACACCTACTCATTCCAGGGCTTTTCTTTATTTTTTACATAGAATAATAGTGAAGACATCAAAACTATGAAATAACACATATGGAATCATGTAGTTAAATAAGTTAAATTAATCAAAATATATTTTCTATTTGAGATTCTTCAAAGTTGCCACCCTTTGCCTTGATGACAGCTTTGCACACTCTTGGCATTCTCTCAACCAGCTTCATGAGGTAGTCACCTGGAATGCATTTCAATTAACAGGTGTGCCTTGTTAAAAGTTAATTTGTGAAATTTCTTTCCTTCTTAATTAATGCATTTGAGCCAGTCAGTTGTGTTGTAATAAGGTAGGGGTGGTATACAGAAGATAGCCCTATTTGGTAAAATACCAAGTCCATATTATGGCAAGAACAGCTCAAATAAACAAAGAGAAACAACACTCCATCATTACTTTAAGACATGAAGGTTAGTCAATGCGGAAAATGTCATGAACTTTGAAGGTTTCTTCAAGTGCAGTCGCAAAAACTGTCAAGCGCTATGATGAAACTGGCTCTCATGAGGACCACCACAGGAAAGGAAGACCCAGAGTTACCTCTACTGCAGAGGATAAGTTCATTAGAGATACCAGCCTCAGAAATTGCAGCCCAAATAAATGCTTCACAGAGTTCAAGTAACAGACACATCTCGACAGCAACTGTTCAGAGGAGGCTGCGTGAATCAGGCTTTCATGGTCGAATTGCTGCAAAGAAACCACTACTAAAGGACACCAATAAGAAGAAGACACTTGCTTGGGCCAAGAAATATGAACAATGGACATTAGACCGGTGGAAATTGTAAGACGCAGAGTAGGGGAACGGATGATCTCTACATGTGTGGTTCCCACCGTGAAGCATGGAGGAGGAGGTGTGGGGGTGCTTTGCTGGTGAAACTGTCTGTGATTTATTTAGAATTCAAGGCACACTTAACCAGCATGGCTACCACAGCATTCTGCAGCGATACGCCATCCCATCTGGTTTGCGCTTAGTGGGACTAGCATTTGTTTTTCAACAGGACAATGACCCAACACACCTCCAGGCTGTGTAAGGGCTATTTGACCAAGAAGGAGAGTGATGTAGTGCTGCATCAGATGACCTGGCCTCCACAATCACCCGACCTCAACCCAATTGAGATAGTTTGGGATGAGTTGGACCGCAGAGTGAAGGAAAAGCAGCCAACAAGTGCTCAGCATATGTAGGAACTCCTTCAAGACTGTTGGAAAAGCATTCCAGGTGAAGCTGGTTGAGAGAATGCCAAGAGTGTGCAAAGCTGTCATAAAGGAAGCGGGTGGCTACTTTGAAGAATCTCAAATACTACTTGATTCCATATGTGTTATTTCATTGTTTTGATGTCTTCACTATTATTCTACAATGTAGAAAATAGTAAAAATAAAGAAAAACCCTTGAATGAGTAGGTGTGTCCAAACTTTTTACTGGTACAGTAAGTGTGTGACATTTAATCCTGTTCATGTACAAATGGCCCTTTTCTTTCACATTCCTTTAGGATGGTAGGTAGTGGAAAGGTTAGAGCGGGGCAAATCCTCAGGTCCGACAGGAGAATATGGTGGCAGTGAGCCGGTGATGGTTTCTGGCATCAATCTCCTAGATGCCGTCCTCTGCCGTTGTGCCCTTGAGTAAGGTATGTAATTCCTTTTTCTCCAGGGATGCTGCACTGCTAACATGATTGGGCTCAACTCCATTTTTATTCATTCCATTCGAGAACAGAGTTCAATACAATAATTGAATAAAAAAATGGCATTAAAAGTCCTCATAAAAAAATCAATGCCACTTTTTGATCATGGAAAAGGAATTTCAAAGGAATCTCCTGAACTGACTACAGTGAAATGGAAACAACCCCACAACCAGAAAAGCAAATGACCCAACAAGAAGAACACCAACACCAACATTTTCCATCATTTTCCATCCTGGCCTCTCTCATTGGTGGAGATAATCCATAGTGCCGTTTCCATGGCGAGGTAGGAAGAGAGGGATGGAGGAGGGGAGGTGAGGGTGGGGGGTACTCTTTGGTCGTTGGCATTTGCATGCAGAGGGGGTGATGGTAAGCCCCATCTGTCCACCGGAACGCTTCCTAATTTATGTTAGCTGTTGTTGTCGTTGTTGTCACTGCTCTCCACATCCAACATCCCTTCCCATCTCTCTCTCCTTCTCTCTCTCCTCAGTGGTAGTGACAGCAAAGTAGCTCTGGCACTAAAAGAGCAATCCATCATCCGTTTAGAGCTCCACTTTGACACCATGAGCAGAACAGTGTGTGTGTTAACACTGGGAAGATTAAAAACTAAGGGGCCTCAGGTGATTGGTGATCGCTAGAGAAATAGGAGACATCTGATGACAAATACAAATAGACTCCCACATCTGATACTGTCAAAAACAGAAAAGTAGTGGTCAAGGCTTAGCATGGACTACTATATGTTTGTAACCATTTCTGTAGCCTGATCCCAAATCTGTGTCATTTCAGCTCCTTGTATGCCAAAGGAGTGGCAAGCAGTGGAATGATGGTACAAACAGACTGGTACCAAGGCTACCATTTCTGCAGTTACCATGCATGAACCATCATTGCAGGTCGGATGTTTTATAAAGGGAAATGACTGGTTTGTTGTGATGGAGAAGAAAGATTTTGGCAGAACTTGTCAGGGATGTGTCTCATTAACTATTACAATGTGATGGTCATTGTATTGAACAGTGTGTCATCGAAACATGCTCAAGGCATGACCGCACATCATTAAAATGTTTTTAAAGAGTATCTGTTGCTTTTTTCCAGTGAGAAGGAGACTTCAGCTTAAACAACAGAGACTAAGGGCTCAATTCAATACGTATCGCGACAGTTCAGCACTATAGCGAGATTGAAATTGAAGGACAATGTTCCCGCGTTTGCGGAGACTCCATTCACAGTAAACGCTGCATTCGGAAAGTATTCAGACCCCTTGACTTTTCCACATTTAGTTCCATTGCAGCCTTATTCTAAAATGGATTACACTTATTTCCCCCCCCCCCCCTCATCAATCTACACACAATACCGCATAATGACAAAGGAAAAACAGGTTTTTAGAAATTTTTGCACATTTATTAAAAATAAAAAACTTAAATATCACATTTACATAAGTATTCAGACCCTTTACTCAGTACTTTGTTGAAGCCCATTTGGTAGCGATTACAGCCTTGAGTCTTCTTGGGTATGACACTACAAGCTTGGCACACCTGTATTTGGGGAGTTTCTCACGTTCTTCTCTGCAGATCCTCTCAAGCTCTGTCAGGTTGGATGGGGAGCGTCGCTGCACAGCTATTTTCAGGTCACCAGAGATGTTCGATCGTGTTCTAGTCAGGGCTCTGGCTGGGGCAATCAAGGACATTCAGAGACTTGTCCCGAAGCCACTCCAGTGTTGTCTTGGCTGTGTGCTTAGGGTCGTTGTCCTGTTGGAAGGTGAACCTTCGCCCCAGTCCACGGTCCTGAGCGCTCTGGAGCAGGTTTTCATCAAGGATCTCTCTGTACTTTGCTCCATTCATCTTTTCCTCAATCCTGACTAGTCTCCCAATATCTGCCGCTGAAAAACATCCCCACAGCATGATTCTGCCACCACCATGCTTCACCGTAGGGATGGTGACAGGTTTCCTCCAGATGTGACGCTTGGCATTCATGTCAAAGAGTTCAATCTTGGTTTCATCAGACCAGAGAATCTTGTTTCTCATGGTCTAAGAGTCCTTTGTGTGCCTTTGGCAATCTCCAAGCGGGTTGTCATGTGTCTTTTACTGAGGACTGGCTTCCGTCTAGCCACTCTACCATAAAGGCCTGATTGGTGGAGTGCTGCAGAGATGGTTGTCCTTCTGGAAGGTTCTCCCATCTCCACAGAGGTACTCTGGAGCTCTGACCGAGGCCCTTCTCCCCCGATTGCTCAGTTTGGCCGGGCGGCCAGCTCTAGGAAGAGTCTTGGTGGTTCCAAACTTCTTCCATTTAAGAATGATGGAGGCCACTGTGTTCTTGGGGACCTTCAATGCTGCAGACATTTTTTGGTACCCTTCCCCAGATCTGTGCTTCGACACAATCGTTTCTCTGAGCTCTACAGACAATTCCTTCGACCTCATGGCTTGGTTTTTGCTCTGACATGCACCGTCAGCTATGGGATCTTACATACAGTACCAGTCAAAGGTTTAGACACACCTACTCATTCCAGGGTTTTTCTTTATTGTTACTATTTTCTACATTGTAGAATAATAGTGAAGACGTCAAAAATATATTTATATTTGAGGGTCTTTAAAGTAGCCACCCTTTGTCTTGATGATTGCCAAGAGTGTCCAAAGCTTTCTCTCAACCAGCTTCACCTGGAATGCTTTTCCAAAATGTGCAGACGTGCAGTTGCAAACCGTAGTCTGGCTTTTTTTATGGCGGTTTTGGAACAGTGGCTTCTTCCTTGCTGAGCGGCCTTTCAGGTCATGTCGATATAGGACTCGTTTTACTGTGGATATAGATACTTTTGTACCCGTTTCCTCCAGCATCTTCACAAGGTCCTTTGCTGTTGTTCTGGGATTGATTTGCACTTTTTGCACCAAAGTACGTTCATCTCTAGGAGACAGAACACGTCTCCTTCCTGAACGGTATGACAGCTGCGTGGTCCCATGGTGTTTATACTTGCGTACTATTGTTTGTACAGGTGAACGTGGTACCTTCATGCATTTGGAAATTGCTCCCAAGGATGAACCAGACTTGTGGAGGTCTTGGATGATTTATTTTGATTTTCCCATGATGTCAAGCAAAGAGGCACCGAGTTTGAAGGTAGGCCTTGAAATACATCCACAGGTACACCTCCAATTGACTCAAATTATGTCAATTAGCCTATCAGAAGCTTCTAAAGCCATGACATAATTTTCTTGAATTTTCCAAGCTGTTTAAAGGCACAGTCAACTTAGTGTATGTAAACTTCTGACCCACTGGAATTGTGATACACAAAACAAACCTGTCTCACGACTGTCTAAACCCAGCTCACGTTCCCTATTAGTGAAATAATCTGTCTGTAAACAATTGTTGGAAAAATGACTTGTGTCATGTACAAAGTAGATGTCCTAACCGACTTGCCAAAACTATAGTTTGTTAACAAGAAATTTGCGGAGTGATTGAAAGACGAGTTTTAATGACTCCAACCTAAAGTGTATGTAAACTTCCGACTTCAACTGTATATACTGTATTCTATTCTACTGCATTTAGTCAATGCCACTCCGACATTGCTCGTACTAATATTCATATATTTCTCAATTCCATTCTTTTACTTTTAGAGTTGTGTGTATTGTTGTGAATTGTTAGATACTACTGCACTGCTGGAGCTAGGAACACAAGCATTTCTCTACGCCCGCAATAACAGCTTCTAAATATGTGTATGTGAGCAGTGGTGGAAAAAGTACCCAACTGTCATACTTGAGTGAAAGTAAAGATACCTTCATAGAAAATGACTCAAGTAAAAGTGAAAGTCACCCAGTCACTATTACTTGAGTAAAAGTCTAAAAGTATTTGGTTTTAAATATACTTAAGTATCAAAAGTAAAAGTATGAATAATTTCAAATTCCTTAAAGTAAACCAGACGGCACAATTTTTATTGTATTTTTTATTACGGATAGCCAGGGGCACGCTCCAACCCTCAGACATAATTTACAAACCAAGCATTTGTTTAGTGAGTCCGCCAGATCAGAGGCAGTAGGAATGACCAGGGATGTTCTCTTGATAAGTGTGGATTAGACCATTTTCCTGTCCTGCTAAGCATTCAAAATGTAACAAGCACTTTTGGGTGTCAGGGAAAATCTATGGAGTAAAAAGTACATAATTTTCTTTAGGAATGTAGTGAAGTAAAAGTATAAAGTTGTCAAAAATATAAATAGTAAAGTAAAGTACAGATACCAAAGAAAACGACTTTCAAGTATTTTTACTTAAGTAATTTACATTCCTGTACGTGACCAATGTCATGTGATTTGATTTAGAAAGCTGAGGCTGAATAGGTAGACCTTTGAAGGCAGAAGGATGTGCATATTTCACAGAAAATAAAGAAATGAAAACAGATGATAAAAGAAAACAGATTTATAAACAGCCCAATCATAAGAACCCTACCCATTAGTCAGTGTAACTGTAGGAGAGATGGTATTCTATTCAATGTCTTCATTATTCACATTCTTGTCTGGAGTAGTTCTTCATTGTGATGGCGCCATCTACTGGATGTGGTCTCTACACAACTTTGGGGCTGCTGCAGTGCAATTTTCTACTCATCTCACAGAAATGTGCACTTGCTAACCCTACCGCAATGATTGGTAAGGCATTGGATTGGCATGTTAGAGCAAGGGAGTTTCTTACCCCAGTCCATTTGCTGACACATGCCAGATCTTCCAACGCCTGGATGGGTATTTTAAGTATCAGGTAACCACATATGTTACAGCAACCTGTCAGTCGATGAAATGGCACGCAAGCATTGGTTATTGCGTGCAACGTCGGAGCAGGGGAAAGCAGCCAAAATCTTGGGGCACGTTCCTCTGCCATGCCAGATCTTACAACGGCTGGATAGGTATTTTACTTATCTAACCACATATGTTATAGCAATGGTTGAGTTCGTTCGACGTGGCCTGGTGTCCCAGGTGGGCGGAGTTTGCTAATTTTAGACTATTCCATTGGTCTATAAGTGAAATCTCCATCCACCCGGGGCACTGGGCCATGCAAAACGAACTCAACCAATCTGTCAGTCTGACACAGTCGTGACGTGGCACTCTACCTTCTTGCTGTTGTCTGTGCCCAATAATGTTTGTACCATGTTTTGTGCTGCTACCATGCTTCCATATTGTGTTTCTACTATGTTGTTATGTGGTGTTGCTGCCATGCTGTGTTATCATGTGGTGTTGCTACCATGTTGTCTTAGGTCTCTCTTTATGTCGTGTGTTTTGTCCTATATTTTTAATTCCCCATAGGAGGCTTTTTGCCTTTTGGTAGGCCATCATTGTAAATAAGAATTTGTTCTTAACTGGCTTGCCTAGTTAAAGGTTAAATAAATAAAGCAGGTGAACACAACCTAAAACTGACACTAACCTTAACCAAATCCTAACCCAACTTTAAACTATTCAGAAATTAAATATGGGTTTGCCCTTCAGCCATGTCCACTTAGTCTTCCTCTATGCTTGGACAGATAAAAAGCAATTGGCAAAATACTTGGAAACAAATACTAGGCAAGTTTGACTGTTGAATAAATATGAAGGCTTACAAGTGGCAACAATTCCATATAAAAAAAAAAGTTTAAACGTTATGCATAAATGAGCTAAAATCCACCCTCCAAATTAAATTATCACTAAATTTTTCAAGACTCAGTCATATTTTTTTGCAGGTGACTCATTCTATGGTTTTGGATTTAGCCATTTACATGGTCAGTTTTGTGAATTGATTGCTGAAATATTCCATAGCCAACCTTACATCACATTTCTATGTGGAAGTGGGCCATTTGCAATGATTGTACCTAAAGTGTCTTGTATAATTGATTTGAACACAGATGGATTGACTTATAGAGTACAGGAGACAAAATGCTATCAAAGTTATGCCTTTAATAGAGATTTGGTTCAAAAGCTGGAATTTGACAGCTTGAGAAGGCCACAGTTAAAAGGGACAGACAAGACAAACAGGACACTGAAAAATGTCAGTAAGGCATGTGAAGTACACATGACACATCTTTACGCCAGCTCCTCCTCTCCTTCCTCCTCAAACTCTCCCTCCTCCTCGGCGGTGGCGTCCTGGTACTGCTGGTACTCAGACACCAGGTCATTCATGTTGCTCTCAGCCTCAGTGAACTCCATCTCGTCCATACCCTCCCCGGTGTACCAATGGAGGAAGGCCTTACGGCGGAACATGGCGGTGAACTGCTCGGAGATGCGCTTAAACAGCTCCTGGATGGCCGTGCTGTTGCCGATGAAGGTGGCGGCCATCTTGAGGCCGCGGGGAGGAATGTCGCAGACAGCGGTCTTGACGTTGTTGGGGATCCATTCCACAAAGTAGCTGCTGTTCTTGTTCTGGACGTTCAGCATCTGCTCGTCCACCTCCTTCATGGACATGCGGCCCCTGAACACTGCAGCTACGGTGAGGTAACGGCCGTGACGTGGGTCGCAAGCTGCCATCATGTTCTTGGCATCGAACATCTGCTGGGTGAGCTCGGGCACAGTGAGGGCCCTGTACTGCTGGCTCCCCCTGCTGGTCAGGGGGGCGAAGCCCGGCATGAAGAAGTGGAGACGGGGGAAGGGCACCATGTTGACAGCCAGTTTACGGAGGTCAGCGTTGAGCTGGCCAGGGAAGCGCAAGCAAGTGGTGACCCCGCTCATGGTGGCTGACACCAGGTGGTTGAGGTCGCCATAGGTGGGCGTGGTAAGTTTAAGGGTACGGAAGCAGATGTCATACAGAGCCTCGTTGTCAATACAGTAGGTCTCGTCGGTGTTCTCTACTAGCTGGTGGACTGACAGGGTGGCATTGTAGGGCTCCACCACAGTGTCTGATACTTTGGGCGAGGGCACCACACTGAATGTGTTCATGATACGGTCGGGGTACTCCTCGCGGATTTTGCTGATGAGCAGGGTGCCCATGCCCGAGCCTGTGCCCCCGCCCAGGGAGTGGGTGAGCTGGAAACCCTGTAGACAGTCACAGCTCTCTGCCTCTTTCCTCACCACATCCAAAACAGAGTCCACCAGCTCTGCGCCCTCTGTGTAGTGGCCCTTGGCCCAGTTGTTTCCAGCTCCACTTTGGCCTGCAGACAAACAAAAGGGACCAGGTCTTTTGACAACATATAGTAATGCCCCAAATGAATACAATATCCATTGTAGCAATATTAAGACGCTTCTTCCTTAGGATGTAGTCAGTAGTATTCATGAATACAAGTTGTTGGATCAAATATCATTCTCAAAATCTCAAAAGCAGAAAGCCAGGGCTCACCGAAGACGAAGTTGTCTGGTCGGAAGATCTGTCCAAAGGGACCCGACCTCACAGAGTCCATTGTACCAGGCTCCAAGTCCACTAACACCGCACGGGGGACATACTTGCCTCCTGCAAAGCAAAAGAGAAACATTTGAGGCATTGCATTGCCCACGAAACCATGAACGACCACCAAATGCATTGGTCACTAATTTTCTAATCAAGTTCAACCAGTGGTGTTACGTGCGGGAGCTCAATTATTATATAAAAAAAAAAATCATAATTTCTCAAAGTTTGTACCGACAGATTTAATATCATTATCGAATATGCATAAAATTATTTATAATTATTCACGTTTTACCAGGAAAATGTCCAAACGGCATCTGCATGCTAATCATTTGATCACAAATAGTTTAATGGGAATATGCAATTAGATCTTCTTGAAATACTGTTTCGTGAGCAAATTAGAGTATATGGTATTAAACTATTACCCTTTCTTGTATTTTGTTTCAATCAAAGCATAGGCAGGGCCAGATTAATGCAGGGGCTTACTGGTGCTGAAGCACCTGGGCCCAGGCCTGTGGGGGACCCAAGAGGCAGCAAAAGGTTTTTCCTAAATAAGGAAATTATATATATATATATATACACACACACTATACATTTAGTACTTTTATTTACTGCAACCGCCAACCACAGGAGTACTCAGGAGCCCGCTCTCAATTAGCTAATCATCAAATAGGGGAGGAGATGAAGTAGGGGCCCACATGGGTAACTGGGGGGCCCTGCCTTGATTGGGTAACTGATTAATAAAAAATAAACTGCATAATAAATAAATATGACTGTTCAATTGTGTGAGTCAGGGTCTGGGCCCATGTCCAGCCCCTGACTCACACTATTTTTGTCACTTGTTGCTGCAGTTTGGCAACGCACTCAGCAAGTTGGTTAACTCTAAACTGCTATACATATTTGGTTTGTTGTAGTTCATGGAAAATTTGTGTTAATTTAGTATAATTTATTTAGAATGTATGCATGTATATATATTTTTATCCAATCACAGGAGCCCGCTCGCAATGTTCAAAATACACCAGAGAGCATAATTTAGCCACAGAAGGGTCAATAGTAAAAAAAATGAAATAACTGGATAAAGTTTTAGCACAAGCAGGTAACTGCCAAAATAAAGGAAACACCAACATAAAATGTCTTAAAAGGGTGTTAGGCCACCACGAGCTGCCAGAACAGCTTAAATGAACTTGGGCATAGATTCTACAAGTGTACCTAAACCATGCCAGGTAAATGCACCCCACACCATAACTCACACTTTTTATCCCTCGTTTACTCAAGTGTTTCCTTTATTTTGGTAGTTACATGTATGCCTACAGCCGGGAAGGTCAGGATTTTGGGCAGCATGCGTGCCAAACATACAGCTTGTTTGCATTGTGGCCATAGACATAATCCATAGAAGGGTTTTGCAACCTCTTACCATGGCAATTTGACTTTTAAACTCATGGGTACACAAGCAATGGCTGCCAGTCCTGATTTGAATGGGAACTGCCATCTATGGATTAAATTATGGTTGTTTGAGGCTGTAGGTTTGCCTTTTGCAGAATTCAAAATACAATTGCGGGAAAAATATACAGTTTGGAAAGCAAATGTCTACTGCTGAAAAGGGAAGACGAATCTGCCTGTAGAACCAATAGGGGGAAAAAAGAAAATATTTTGCAAACAGCACTGTTTTTCAAAGTAGCTCATCTTGAGACACGCTCGACTTGGCAATAGCCTATCGGCCATCTCCGTGTGTAGCCTATGGCTTTATCTTCATCAGGTGAGTCTGAGTCAGTGTGCCACTGGACATTTTATTGAGTTAGAGACATACTGTTAGAGACAGATGTAATGTACATGAGGTAGAATTGCATGAAATTATTTTTTCTCAGACACCTGCCAAAAAGAAATCCCCCTGTAGCCTATACCACATCGCAAATGTTATTATGGCTTTATTATAAAGGAACTTTTTCTTAAACAGTAAATTTCGCACCCTTTCGAATAGCATTTTGGTGCACGGATTTCTTTACAGGAAATTATGTACTGGAAGGGGGGGGGGGGTCTATAAAACTATAAATCCTTGGGGCCTAGGATTTCTTCATCTGTACCTGAGCATTGGCTAGATCCTGCCTACTGGTGCAAGCTGTTGAGTTTCGGCAATGCAGCTTCAGCGAGCTAACCATCCTAAAAGCACACAAGAAATGACTGAGGAGGAGTTCTTGGTGTAACAGTAAAATAGGCCTACTGTGCTATATGCTGTTATGTTTGGTTCTGTTATGTAAAATAGGAAGTAGTGGAAAAAGTAACCAATTATCATACTTTAGTAAAAGTAAAGATAACTTCATAGAAAATGACTCAAGTAAAAGACACCCAGTAAAATACTACTTGAGTAAGAGTCTAAAAGTATTTGTTTTTAAATATAATTAAGTATCAAAAGTAAATGTAATTTCTAAAATATACTTAAATATCAAAAGTATAAATAATTTAAAATGTATTATATTAAGCAAACCAGAGCCTCATTTTCTTTACAGATAGCCAGGGGTACACTGCAACACTAAGATATCATTTACAAACCAAGCATGTGCTTAGTGAGTCCGCCGGATCAGAGGCAGTAGGGACGACCAAGGATGTTCTCTTGATAGGCTCTCCAGAGGATGGTGGTGCGGTCTGCACAACGCATCACCGGGGTCAAGCTACCTTCCCTCCATGACACCTACAGCACCCGATGTCACAGGAAGGCCAAAAAGATCCTCAAGGACATCAACCACCTGAGCCACTGCCTGTTCACACCGCTACCATCCAGAAGGCGAGGTCAGTACAGGTGTATCAAAGCCAGACCGAGAGACTGAAAAACAGCTTTCTCTCAAGGGCATCAGACTGCTAAACAGCAATCACTAACTCAGAGAAGCTGCTGTCTACATTGAGACCCAATCACCTGCCACTTTAATAAATGGATCAATAGTCACTTTATACAATGCACTCTAAATAATGTTTACATATCTTACATTACTCATATTACATGTATATACTGTATTTTATACCATCTATTGCACCTTGCCTATGCCGCTCGGCCATCGCTCATCCATATACTTACATGTACATATTCTCATTCACCCCTTTAGATGTGTGTATTAGGTAGTTGTTAGATATTACTGCACTGTCTGAACTAGAAGCACAAGCATTACGCTACACTCCATTAACATCTGCTAACCATGTGTATGTGACAAATAAAATTTGATAAGTGCACGAATTGAACCATTTTCCTGTCCTGCTAAGCATTCAAAATGTAACAAGTACTTTTGGGTGTCAAGGAAAATGTATGGAGTAAAAAGTACATAATTTTCTTTAGGAATGTAGTGAAGTAAAAGTTGTAAAAAATATAAATAGTAAAGTACAGATACCAAAAAAAACTACTTAAGTAGTACTTTCAAGTATTTTTACACCACTGAAAATGGGCCTACTAATCATTATGCGATCTTACAAGACACTCGGAGAGCGTCGTACATGAGTCCCAAGTCCATAACAAACTGTTGAGGACAACCCCTCGTAGTTCTGTCTGTGGGGTTCTTATTAGGTGGGATATGGTCCGCTCAAAGTGTGCGCAGAGCGCTTCGAAGTTGGACCAGGAAAGAGCTCGCCACCCAGCGCGTTCCCATACGCGGCCTAGTTTTGGGTATTTTTGTGGTAATTTAGTATTATAACGATCCTGGGTTTATAAGACGGATATCGACTCTACCGCCTGAGCATGCTTTTGCGGCACAGTCGATAGCGCGCTAGACTTCGGGCTAACCCTCGACCTGCTCCCTGCCTGTTTCATTACAGTATAATATATTTATTATTTATCAGAATACATTTTCCAAAAATATTTTTACCAGCTCCGTGTAGGCCCCTATTCTCAAATTGAAAAAATGTGATCTAGCAGCACTACAACCCTATTTTGTTTAAATGACTAGAGAATATATAGAACTAGCAGGCTAATAGAGGACCTACCCGTGGCTTCATTGTAATACACATTAATTCTCTCCAGCTGAAGGTCACTGTCCCCATGGTATGTGCCAGTGGGGTCGATGCCATGTTCGTCACTAATCACTTCCCAGAACTAGAGGAAAGAAATGGAACAGGTGTTATCTCCAACTCACGTCTCATAGCCATCCCAAAAGATATGCCAGCGAAGCAATTTGCAGGGAATGAATCAAATACAGAGCAATTACAATACAGAAAACGTGGGTATGTAGCCTAATAGTAGTAGCCTAGCTAGATAATTTATTTATAACTAACATTAGATAGATAAATTACAGAAATGCAAGGCAGGGATACGTTACTGAGCTTTAATGAAAGGTGAAATAGTCTGGAAAGTTGAACCAACCTTTGCTCCAATTTGGTTGCCGCACTGACCAGCCTGCAAATGCACAATTTCCCTCATTTTGAGTGAATTAATCAATTTTTAAAAACACAGGTGAAGTATAACTGCCGCTGTCGGAAACACTCTGAAACAAGAAAGAAGAATACGCGATTCAAAATCGGAGGACTGATTTATAATCAGTGGCAACGGAAGATTATGAATGCTATTGGTTTAAACACCCGTCAATCATAGTACAACTGTATTTCATTGGATAACAAAAGTTGATTCCTAGTTTTGATTGGCTCTCACGATATATTAACCTGTTGTCAATGGTTACAGAAATGGAAACATTAGAGAGTCGCTGGGATACTTTGGGCTAGGAACATAAAAGAGATCTCTTTATGTTCGGGACTTTGGGGATACTTTTGTATTCTTTGTAACTAGGAAAGCTTGCAGGTGGTATCATTGAATGCGAAGCTGGCCAACAAGGTTTATTGCTACACACAAAATGTAACCAAACAGCACTCAAGATTTACATTTTCATGTAAAAACATGTTACAAGTTTGATAAGGTTGCCTCCATTTCTTCACTTTTGAAACAATGCATTACATGAAACTAATGCTTGCTAGATAGTAATTTGCAAGTAGCACAGGTGCAAGTGGGTATAAAACTATAAGAAGGTCATAGCAATTCATCATGGGATATCTTTGAAAAGAAAATAGATTTTATGACTGGAATGACATTTAAATTGTGCCAGATATTATCTTTGTATTACCTGCAAATACATTGTGAAGTAAAAAATAGTAAAGGAGCTATAAAAAAAAGAAAGAATGCGTCATCAATAGGCTAAACTTATTGACATTAGTGGCTGCATTGATGAAATGAGAAGAGCAACAATAATGATTGAAAAATCATTCAAGTCCACTTGCATATATAATAATAATGATCATACATTTTATTTGTAATATGCTTTTGTTTTATTTCATATCAGAATTTCCCTAGTAGTTTTAAGACCAGTTATTTTCTATCATTCTCTAAACATTGCGTACAGGCTGCATCAAGTTAACACCCTCAAAGCACTTTGCTGCCATTGAGAGAGATAGAGCGAGATGTGAATAACACAATGGCAATATATCGCTAATAGTAGACCTGGAAAACATTAGATTAACAAAACGTGACTAAAATGTTCATCCTTAGGAAAGAACTGAGGGTTCCTGAGGCCAATGCTGTCCCTATATCCAGTGGAATGTGATTTAGGCTATGAAGTATTTGTTTTGTTTGGAGACAACTGATGGCGACCATGGTGATAGTCATGGTGATGACAGCTTTGGAGGAGGTTGTCCGTTGACTTTGGACAGAGTCCACCTGGCATAATAACTTGACATGCAGTATTGAAGTTCTTTACAACAACTTTCCATTTTGTGAGTGACAAATAAACTATGAATCATCGAGGTAGTTTAGTTTAACTGGAGAATGATTTTCTATGCCCACAGTCTATAAATGTTTAAGTAGTTTGTATGCAACTCAGACACATCAAGTTTATTAGATATACATTTGTAATTCAAGCGATGGAGATTTCCAGTGGATATGAATGACCTACAATACAGCTAAAGTACCCCATTATTTTTGTATTTTACCTTTATTTAACAAGGCAAGTCAGTTAAGAACAAATTCTTATTTACAATGACGGCCTAGGAACAGTGGGTTAACTGCCTTGTTCAGGGGAAGAACGACAGATTTTTACCTTGTCAGCTCAGGGATTCGATCCAGCATCCTTTCAGTTACTGGCCCAATGCTCTAACCACTAGGCTACCTGCCTAGTGATGCAGCTACCTGCAGGCTACGTGCTGCCTGCCTAGTATTAGCGATGCTTTGTCAAGATTGTCGTCGGGAGAAGGAGAAGAGGACCAAAGTGCAGCGTGATATCTATTCATAATACTTTTAATAAATATGAACACTCGAACAAAAACATCAAACCGACAAAAGAACAGTTCTGCAAGGTGCAACAAAACACTAAACAGAAAACAATCACCCACAACTCAAAGTGGGAAAACAGGCTACCTAAGTATGGTTCTCAATCAGAGACAACGATTGACAGCTGCCTCTGATTGGGAACCATACCAGGCCAAACACAATAGAAATAGAAAACATAGACATACAAACATAGAATGCCCACCCACATCACACCCCGACCAAACAAAAAATAGAAACATACAAAGCAATCTATGGTCAGGGCGTGACATGCTTGACCATCTCACATTTCTCTTCTTCCTATAGGTATTTACTTCCTATTTAAAAAGACACCTGTATGACCAAGGCTATGCTAACAAAGAGTGCAGGGATTGACCATTGTGATGAATTACAAGATTTAAGATTTCCAGTGCCTTTCATTTCATTATAATTATTATAATTATAATAATTATTATAATTTCATTGTAATTATGATATCACTGGATATCATAAGGTGAATGCACCAATTTGTAAGTCGCTCTGGATAAGAGCGTCTGCTAAATGACTTAAATGTAAATGTGATGCAGCTCCAGAATGCACACAGTAAAAGCACTTTAAAGGGGCGGAGGAGAACATTTTCCAAAACGAGGACATGGGAATATTTACTTGCCGTCCTTTGTTTCTATTCCAGGATGTTTCTATTGTCCTCATTTAACCAGACTTTCTTTGAGTCACCACTTTTTGTTGATGTTTAACCCATATTTTACCAGGGTTTTTATTATGAATAAATACATAAATTCACCACTACAGAAGGTCAGTGAGTTGAACACAGTTGAATTCAGTAGCTTGGCTTAAACCTCACTACTGAATGTTGTGGTGGTAGAAAAAATTGGCAAGACTGCAACAGGACTGTACCTTCTATATTAATCTTCACACCATATGTATGGGTACCTCATTTCATTGGTGAGAACAATACTGCCTTTATAAAGCACTTTAAAATGTAATAGAGAGGATTGAAGGGCCTTCGCTCCACTAGGAGTTGAAAATTAATACATTAAGTATATAACTCTTTGTACTTAAGTCTCAAAGTACTTTAAACCGTATCCAGCACAATACTACATAAGGAGAACCTTCCTGAAAGTGATTACTATTTAGTGTGGCATACTTCACATTTCACTGGCCTGAGACTTTCAACGACAACCCTTGTTGGAGTACTGGTGCACTAGTGATTTCTAAGCAAATAATTATCCCAGATACTGGACTACCGGACAACTGCTGAGCACTCTAGTACAAAATGGCTGCTAATCACCAAGTTGGCTGCTATACACATTGGAGGTGGATGGGGTGAGTGACCCACACAATGTAAATCAGTGGTTCCCAACCAGGGGTACTAGGACCTCTGGGGGTACTTGGCCTATGCACAGAGGGTACTTGAGAAGACTCATGAGACCATAGGCCTACTGGTAGAATGGACTTGAGGGCATACTTCAGGGGTACACCGGGCAGAGCAAAATTCAGTTGGTGGTACAGTAACCGAAAAAGGTTGGGAACCACTGCTGTAAAGTACTTGTAGAGGTGAAAACGTTGAAGACATTTAAATAGAATCCCTTACTATCACAATGACTAGAACCTGAACCACCCCTTCAGACAATCCCCTCTTTCCCCAACACAGTTTTATTGAGCTAAGGATCCATACCACTATTAGCTGGTGAGATAATTGTCAACGCAGAGAGATCCCCTAGGCAACCCCCGGAGGTCCCAGTGCTGTGTTGTACATGTCGGTTCTGCTGTGTCATTTGGTTTCCCCTCAAGGCAGAAGCGTAGTGTGAGGCAGCACTTACATTATTCAGAGCTAACATGAGATGGGTGTGTGCGTGCTTGTGCGTGCGTGTGTGTGAGGGAGAGCAGGTGCGGAGGAGACCTGAGCAGGCGCATCACAGCATCAGATGAAAGAAGGGAAGAGAAACCTGTCCTGGCAAGAGGTAATAAAGTAATTGAAGGCATTATATGCCACATGTTCGCATGCTTGGATGGAAGTGAACTTGTCAACTCACCTGATATGGGTAGGGTTGTTGTCAACTCACCTGATATGGGTAGGGTTGTTGTCAACTCATCTGATATGGGTAGGGTTGTTGTCAATTCATCTGATATGGGTAGGGTTGTTGTCAACTCATCTGATATGGGTAGGGTTGTTGTCAACTCATCTGATATGGGTAGGGTTGTTGTCAATTCATCTGATATGGGTAGGGTTGTTGTCAACTCATCTGATATGGGTAGATTGTTATCAACTCATCTGATATGGGTAGGGTTGTTGTCAACTCATCTGATATGGGTAGAGTTGTTGTCAACTCATCTGATATGGGTAGGGTTGTTGTCAACTCATCTGATATGGGTAGGGTTGTTTTCAACTCATCTGATAAGTGTAGGGTTGTTGTCAACTCATCTGATATGAGTATGATTGTTGTCAACTCATCTGATATGGGTAGGTTGTTGTCAACTCATCTGATAAGGGTAGGTTGTTGTCAACTCATCTGATATGGGTATGATTGTTGTCAACTCATCTGATATGGGTAGGTTGTTGTCAACTCATCTGATAAGGGTAGGGTTGTTGTCAACTCATCTGATGTGGGTAGGGTTGTTATCAACTCATCTGATATGGGTAGGATTGTTGTCAACTCATCTGATATGGGTAGCATTGTTGTCAACTCAACTGATAAGGGTAGGGTTGACAACCTGGTACAAGAGCTGCTGAAAGACAGTACACTTAGATTATCACGCACACGCACACACACACACACACACACCCACCCACGCCAACCTGAAGATAAGTAATTTAGCAGTAACTTCCCTGTAAATGTCTATTAATTGACTTGTCAGTTTACAGACAAAAACAAATTTATCCAGATTTTTTATGTTTCGAAGTTGACCATATTCATGTATAGTCATCCTCTTCAGGGATGGGTATGTTACTTTCTGAATGTAATCCGTCACTAGTTACCTGTCCAAAATTGTAATCAGTAATGTAACTTTTGGATTGCCCAAACTCAGTAACGTAATGATCTGATCACTTTCAGTTACTTTTGGATTACTTCCCTCATAAAAGGCATTAGACGAAGACAAAAAGGATCCATCAAACGCATTGGGTGTGTCATAGGGCTTGCTCAGGTGGAACAAACTTAAACTTGCTCCTTTTTACAAGAAAAAACAAATTTGCAAACATCCTTTCTGAATTTAAAAGCAATCCTAGGAGTAATCATCTACTTTTTCAAAAGTATCTCTAATCTGATTACAATATTTGCTGGTAACGTAATATATTACAGTTACAGTTTTTGTTGTAATCAGATTACATGTAACTGATTACATATAGCTGATTACATGTAATCAGTTACTCCCCAGCCCTCATCCTCTTGTATTATACTGTACATGTATTATCATGTATTATGTATTATCATGCAGACTTTTTAAACAAAGGACCAAAGAAGGGTCTCAAACGAAGATAATGTTACATTGAGGGTCTGAGACTAGGTCGGTAGAGTAGTCACAAGAGAGTGGCCTGCAGTGCAGACAATACTGCCAATGAGAAAGAGAGAGATAGAGAAAGAGACAAGCGGGAAACATTTGTTGAAATTACGTAATTGCAACATGAAACCGGTTGAAATGACATAATTATAATGTAATTTTTAACCAGTTTTTACCAGTTTTGCCCAGCAGGAGAGTGAGGGAGAGAGAAGGAGAGAGCGAACGTAAAAGAGAAGGGGAGAATGAGAGAAAGAGAGAGGTTATCAATAATGTAAGCCTAGAGTGCTTTACGCTGTCCAACTGGCTCCACCACCCAGTGTTTGTGTGTGTGTGTGCGTGTGTGTGTAGGGTTTTAAAGCTCACTGGTATCGGCTGTTTCCATAGAGTTGTTTTTGTTTTGTCAGTCAGAGGGGAGCTTTTGTTCCCGCCAAAGTAATTTCCTCTGGGGATCACCCACAATAGGGGAGAAAGAGAACAAGGTTGGAACACCTGCACGCACGTCAGCACACACACTCGCGCACATGCACACACATACCACTCTAGCACAACTTTTCTGACCATCATGTTCTAAGTACTCAATTGTTTTATACTTGAAAAGCTGTTTAGATTATCCATGGATATTCATTACAGCAAAGTCTCAGTGTTAGTTATGCAGCAGTCGAGATTTAAATGTGACTCTTTATCCTCCTGTTTTATTTCCTAATTAGTAAAGTGAGCTGCCTGGCATTCCACAGTGTTCGTTAAGGGTGAGATGTGTGTGTGTGTGCGAGCGCTGCTTGTGTGTGCTGTCTGTGAGTTAAACAAAAACACCCAACTGTCAAACTTACTTAACTCACGTTTAAAAAAAACTGTGCCCAATCCGGTTGCCCCTGAGCAGTCAGGGGAGGACCAATCATCACATTGCCCGCCAAGCTTGACTTACATTTCTGGCGGGCCAGATACAGAACACCTGGAGGCATTTTAGAGCGGGTCTCACCCTCGAATGGAAAAACATGTCTCACTGCTTACCTATTTAATAAGATGACCTAATGTTTTTGTCTGACTTCTATTTGGGTGGTAAAGCTAGAATAATATGCTTAGGCATTATGAACATTTTGGTCCAAAATGGGTCTAACAGGTCAAAGGAAAATATTATGTTATGTCCTGTTTTAATGTTCAAGACACATGTAATTGATATCAAATCATTGCTGCACTGTTCACATTGTTAGTTATGCAGAGAATTTAAGATTCAAATGTGCCTCTCTCTTTACCTTCCTTTTTTGTTTCCCAATCAGTAAAGTGAGCTGCCTGGTGTTTCACAGTGTTTGTTAGGGGGTGGTTTTTGTGAGTGAGTGTGAGTGTGTGAGTGTGTGTGTGTGTGTGTGTGTGTGTGTGTGTGTGTGTGTGTGTGTGTGTGTGTGTGTGTGTGTGTGTGTGTGTGTGTGTGTGTGTGTGTGTGTGTGTGTGTGTGTGTGTGTGTGTGTGTGTGCGTGCGTGCGTATAATATGAATAATATGCTTAGGTATTATTTGAAGCTGTTATAAGAATTTTGTTCCAAAATGGATTGGATATGTCAAAGGGAAATATTACGTTATATCCTGTTTTGATGTTCAACACACAATTGATACCCAAACCATTGGTACTGTTCACAGAATGTTTTTGGTTGGAATATTATTGACGAGTACCCATATATTTGGACAGATGTAGGTTTAAGGGAACAATTATTGACCTAAAACTTTCTGGGATTCGACAGTGTTGGCTGGCTAGCATCCCCCTCACCCCTCCCTTGGGAGGCAAGGCCTCTGGCCCACATCCTATCCCCTAACATACTCTTAGCTTGTTTTCTTCTCGTACCACTCTGTCGCCTCTCGCACGCACACAAACATGTATTGTGTAACATGGGGACTAAATAGACCGGCCTGATCACTAGAAATAGGCTCTGATTTCGGATGTTTGAAAAGGCTCCTGAGAACAGGGCTCATCGCAAAAATGTGAAACTATTGCCACTGGCCCGAACTCATTATGCATGGAGGTGGAGCGCGCCACTTAGGCCGAAGCGTGCTGTTGTGACCACTGCGCCATGGCAGTTCACAATGCTCTACCAAGCCAGGAGTATAGTATATACTTGATGGAAACAGCATGTTGTTTTTAATTCTTTTGTAGTAAGCCATCCCCAAACCATAGCCCTAACCTTACTCAGAATTAATACCTAAACTTAACCCTTTGAGTTGTTTTTGTTTTAACCCTGTAACCACGCAGAATTAATACATTAAAAATAAACATTCATCCATAAACATATCCGAATTTTGACTGTTTAACTTTAAATTTGATCCCCTACTATTACTTTGATATCAGTGTTCTTTAGTTACAAGGTTGTATGTATAGAGTTAACATGTTACAGTAACTTGTCAGGTGTTTTTCATTCAACAGAATGTTCTCAATCTTGTGTTTGTCATTACCAACTAAGCTCAATTAATATTCCAAACTATAAACACACTAGTTATAATCCTCAAAGCACACAGGTAGAAAACAGTTTCATGCACCATATTCCTGCTTTATCGTTAGAATCCTATTTGATCCCTGTCTATTCAAACTAGAATGCAAAACCAAAAGCTTCTGAGCTTTTATCTGCTGACCTTGTTTAAAATGTGACTATGATGGCACTTATAAAACAACTCGTTACTTTTCCTCCTAGGGATATAGAGAACAATGGTGCAATGTGATGCCATGCTATTCTAGTTTCTGTTTGCATTCCCCATGCAAAGCCTGTCTGTCCCTGTGGTTACAGAAGCGAGCAACAATTGTTCACCCTGTCTGTGTGTGTGTTTGTGTGTGTGAGAGACAGATTCTTTACATGTCTCCAGTTAGATTTGACAGGGAATACAGTGAAAGGTAACAAGCTGTTTCCCTCTGCTGGTGGAAGACGGCAGCAAGGATGCTAACTAGATGTAAGTTCTCGTTGAATATGTTTTTCAAAGTGTGGCACAAATGTTACAACCTACAAACATTTAATTCCACCATTTATTGCCCCTTGTATGTCAACATAGTGCAGTCTCAGTCTGTATGTCAACATGTTTGATAAACATCAATGAATACATTTAAAAAGCGAGCATTTCTCTATTCATGGATAGTAAATGACAAAAACGTGCACGAGATTAAAGGCATTACATTTCGTGTTTTAAGTAACTGTCCAGTGTTTCCAGACTTCTACGAAATATGACCTATAGCTAATCGCATTAGCGCACATTAGCTCAACCGTCCCGCGGGTAGGACACCGATCTGTAAAGATCCTTATTATATGTGTTTGAATGGTGTGGACATACCCCAACAACAGAATGGTGTGGGAGTATACCGGTCATTAGAATTGTTCATGCAAGTTGGCCACTGATTGGCCAGCTCAGCGAGCCAACATGACATCATGTTCTATGAGGAAATAGCAAGCATTTATGAAACGGTCTATTTGAGGTAGTTTTTTTCTCCAGTTTATGCTTTGGCCACAAATACGATTATAGGACGAGTTCATAGCCAAATAACTCGAGGTAACAGAAAAAGTAACTTATAAAAGTAACTGTCTGGTGAAAATCTCACTTTTATTTTGCAGTTATAAAAAAATACCCATAACCATTAAAATTATTTCCTATTAAGCCATTTATACAGATTTCCCAAATTACTGTTGTTAGTTAGAAAATAACAATGTAAGGGTATCATTTTAGATAGAAGTTAAAAAAGTTAAGGTCAAGTTTGTCTCGCATAAGACGGCGCAACGGCCGTCTACACTGATGGCTCCTGGCAACTGCATGTCGCGTTAGAATGGCGCCATCTATGGAAAACAATGAACTAACAAAAAAAGATTCTTAGCCTTCCAAAAGAGGACAAATCATAGCAACAACCAAAGATAACAGCAACAACGTGTTTGCCCAGATAAGCACCCCATTCCTATAGAAACCTTTGGTAGTGCCGGCATACATACTACATATGTATGGCTCAGACTAAAGTGTGCTTCCTTTGGTTTTCACGTTGTCATGGAAATAGCCTGGGTTGGTGATGTTGCCCGCTGGGTCGTAGAACGCCACGGCGATAAACGTGCCCCGCCCACTGGTCGCCAAACCCACGCCTACTTGCTTTGCAGACTTCCAGACCATTTGAGTGAAATTACCTAGGACAAGAGTACCACCAATCAACTGATTTTATTTTTCAAACAAACACCAAATGCAGAAAAAAATACATTTTCGGCCAGCATGTCTCACTCCTAACAATTTCTTATGGACTTTAATTGTGTTTCATGTCGTAGGTGTTATTGATTATGGTAAATTCACTGCCAGGGAGCACTGTTGTTTTCCTGATTTTGAGTTTGATTAAATAATAGCACAAAATACTTTCTATATTGTACATTGACTGTTGTGGATGAGGTTATATATCAATAGCATTGGGTTGTTATGAGGTGTCAGGGCACTGGACACCTTACCTGCTCCACTCTGAAAACCAGGGGATGAGAAGTTATACTTCTCAATCTCCTTGTACCAAGACTCGGCCACATCTGATCCTATAATTCATATGCAAGAGAAGGACAATATATAAATGATTGCACATTTTTGGGAACTTTGCAAGCATTGTGCAGAGCCTTTTCCTGCGACCCCATACAACAACAAACCAAAGTTTTGGGCAATTGACAGAGACTTTGGATTGTCGACTACTATGTGAACATCCTATCCAGTATCGGAGTTAGTTCATGATACTCATACTTCATATTGGAATTAGGCCCTTGACTTTCTTTTTACCCATTGGCCCTTATAAGTTGTATGTCAGTGCAGTGCAGGTATGTGCCTCACCAGTAGGTGTCGCTGTGCTGGAGCCAGAGCAGTAGAATATGTTCTCCCCGTGGCCTTTGCCGCTGTTCATCAGTGTGTTGATGCTCACCAAGTGAGCCGCCCAATCCTGGGCCTCCCTAGTGAGGGCAGGGCTTAGCACCAGAGGTAATGCCCCGTGCTGGCTCCGGTATTGGTTCAGAGACTTCAGAAGAGCCCGGCCGAACTGGCCAAGCTCATTGTCTATACGGGACATGGAGAGTTACACGGTATATTAAGTCTTTATTAATCCTTAAAAAGGTATGAGTGACACTTTGTCACCCCCACTCATAGTGCCTTCACAACAATATCACAACAATGTTGTAAACCTGTCATAAAGCATCATAACAAGGTTCACATTACACACTCTGTGATGCTGCTCACCTGACAGTGAGTTCACGGCCAACGCCTGCATTCTCGAAGTGACGACCTCCACTGGCTTATCGGTAACTTTCGACCCTTTTGGCATCACATTCTGAGCGTGGTAACCAGGGTTGCTGATGTTGCCAGCCGGTTTAAAGTGTGCCACCACAACGAGCATCCCCGTGCCACCGTTTGCCATGCCTACGCCCACCTCCTTGGAGCTACGCCACACCAGTTGTGTGAACTGCCCTGAAACAGATGAACAAAGAAAAAAAGAGGGAGAGGAAATGATAGAAAGGGAGCGATGATTGACAATGGGGCACAATTATCACCAAATTATTTTGGATTATCAATACGTTTAACATTGAGGAAAATATCAACGCAAGGCAGACTTTAAACATGACATGCTGTGGTCAGAGATGACTGTTTAAAGCAAGGTGTAATTTTTAGAGCTATTTTTTTAGACCCCTTTGGCGTAGCACATTACATTACTGTATACTCCCGTGTGGCTCCCGAGTAGCGCAGCGGTCTAAGGCACTGCATCTCAGTGCAAGAGGCGTCACTACAGTCCCTGTTTCGATTCCAGGCTGTATCACATCCGGCCATGATTGGGAGTCCCATAGGGCGGCGCACAATTGGCCCAGCGTCGTCCGGGTTTGGCCGGTGTAGGCCGTCATTGTAAATAAGAATTTGTTCTTAACTGACTTGCCTAGTTAAATAAAGGTTACATTTATTTTTTTATAAAAAATACTTGTCTTCTACTTTTAATGCTGATAGGTTTACCTGTTTTGTCCTGATGTCCTGGTTTGGAGAAGTCATAGTTCTCCTCTTGTTTGTACCAGGCGTCCACCACCTCTTGACCTTATCGGAGAAAGAAAGAAGTCATTTCATTAGATGAAAAATGTGCACACCCTGAGGGATCCCCTGGGAATGTACTTATTGAGAAAGAAGTGGATGTTCAGCCGGCATATCCAAAGGTTAGTCATATCCAAAGGTTAGGCATATCCAAAGGTTAGGCATATCCAAAGGTTAGGCATAGGGTTCGAAATAGGTTAGGGTTAGGATTAAGGTTAGGCTTGGGGGGATGGGGTTGGTGAGGTTAGCGTAAACGTTAAGGTTATAGTAAGGGTTAAGGTTAGGCATAGGGTTAGCGATCCCCATCCGGAACCATTCAAAATATGCCCGCCGTATATACTGCCTATTGAGAAATCCCTGTCCCTGCAGACCATCCAGTCCTCCTGGTTCTCCCTACCCGTAGCAGTGATGCCCGCTGACCCCGTCTTGGCCCAGATATTTTCACCATGGGAGGAGGATGAGTTCTTCAGCACCCGCTCTCCCAGTAGAGTTTCTGCCCATGCCTGCGCCCCCTGACTCAGGGCTGGGTCCAGTGTGAGGGCTGGGGCTCCGTGTGCCATTCGCTGGTTGTTACACGCCCGTAGGAAGTCTCTGTGGAACTGGCCCAGGTCTTAGAGCAAGCAGACAGACAGGCAGATGGATGGACGTTAAGTTGAAATACTTGTTCCAACTCCTAACGACCGAGACACTTGCGAGTATTTGAAAGGATTGTATGGCTGTAAGATTTATGGCCAAAATTCAGAGGGCAAAATTAGGCCTACTACCTATCCAATATTATGTTTTCTTTACATAATGGGAGACATTTACTGAAAATTAATTTAAAACATCTCACCAGTGCCGTTTGCCTGAGGAGGAGCCTTATATGCAGGTGAAGAGGATCTGGCAATTTTAGACTGGAGTACACTCAGGCCCCCTCCTTTTCCGGCTGTAAGAAAGAAAATATATTTGTCAGTTGAGAGATTGAGGTATCCGATGCTGTGTCATACAATGGGTTCATTCAGAAATACCTAGTTTATCTTTAGTAGTAGCTTATTTGCCGAGAGACAATCGTAACTGGGCTGTTGTATGGGATTTAAATATAATTGTCTTTTCCAATTTTTGTTCACCAATCATTGCAACCAATCAATGATGTGTTACCTGTGGGGAAACATTTGGGGGCGCTAGAGGTGGAGCTACCCAGTGGTAGGACATTCTTCTCAAAGTAGCCTGCGTTGCACATGTTGCCAGCTGGGTGGTACTGGCCCACTACAAAGATCGTTTGCCCATCTGTGGCCAGGCCCACACCTACCTCGCTGCAGTCCTTCCAAACCACCTGGGTGAAGTGACCTGGAAACAACAGCAGGGGGCACTGTTAGTATAGAAGTCAGTATATGTATACGCTCAGTATGTCGAGGATGGAGAGCAACAGGTACTGTAGGAGGCCTATTGGACACTGTCAGTGATTGGAAATAGAGTCAGATGTGGTCTATGAAATGAATCCAAATAAACAGGTGATTCATTGGCAAGGTTAAACTCCAGAAATAACTTTTTTTTTATTGTGGTGGCAGTACACACCTGTTTTACCCTAGAGTCTGCCGATTGTGTATCTCACCTGTACCCGAGCTGAAGCCAGGCTTATTGAAGTGGTAATCTTTGATTTCACTGTACCAACTGTCCACTGCATCCTTCCCTTTTAAAATACAATCAGAAAAAGATAAAAAGCGGAACCAATTTGTTATCAGATGAGCATTCAGAAAAATTATCCACTTAAAATCAGTCTGCATATGCTAGTTAATAAATGGAGAGGATAAGTTGTGTACACAAAATATCCACTGTAGGCTCTATTCAATACTGTACTTTCCACTAGTTGAGCTCTGCTGCATATTATGTTACGCAGAGCGGAGCAGGTGAACCCAAGTGCAGACTCAGACGAGGAGACAGGATAAGGTAACTAAGGTATTTATTGAAAAGCGGGGGGAGATGGGGTACAGGGCAGGGAAGCAGGACTGACAAGACGAGGGACTGGAGGCAGGGACCAGAGTCAGAGTGGACGGAACTGTAGCGGAGTGAAAAGCAGCGTCAGGCTAAGGAAAACCATGCACAACAGGATAACAAGCGCTATGCAGGAACAAACAGCTTGAACCGCAGACTGACTGAGCAGAGGCTACAAACTGGCAGTGTGGAAATGGCAGGGCTGAGTATTTGTAGAGGCCTTGATTATGGAACAGGTTGCAGCTGGTGGGGATCTGCTCTGCCTCCAGCACACCTGTCTCCACTCACACAACCACATACACACAGAGAGAGAGAGAGAGGGAGAGAGCACTAGGGGAGTGGCGGCAGGTTAGGGAGACAGGATGAGAAGTAGAGGGCATGGCAGGAGCAGATGTAACATATTCAATGTATTGCACAATAAAGAGTTTATTAGATATTTTTTCTTTTTTTCCCTTTTTTTTCTTCTGACATATGCTCACCAACAGGTTTTTTGGGGGTTGAGCTGTATGCGTAGTAAAGGTTTTCTCCGTGATTGGTGGAGCTGTGCTTCAGGCTTTTGATTGACAGAAGATGGTCTGCCCATTTCTGGGCAGAGTTACACAGGTCTCTGCTCAGCGCTAGGGGCGGGGCACCATGCTTCCTGCGATAGTCATTATGAGCATCCACAAACTCCCTCTCAAAACCACAGTCTGGAAGACACACACACACACACACACATACACACACAAAAGTTTACCGGTATTACAGATTGTGGTGTCCAATTACTATAACTAAGCAGTAAAACAATTTTTTAAACATCCCTCACAGCTACAGTTAGACTGAAATCATTTGATATTTTCCCTGAAAATCATTCATCTTTAAACTTCTTTACAGTTCAAAGGAAAATATTCTTCCTTCAAGGTACAACCATATTGAAGTTATGTTTGATTGAGGTTAGCTAACGGAATAACAAGACTAGTTCATGATGTAGCTAGTAAATAGGGTTGTCTATGAAAAGCAAAAAAAAGGAGGGACAAAAATAAATCCTTTGGCATAGAGAACAATAATGTCTGATGTAGTGGAATAATAGTGGAAAAATATTTACTCACCTGTCATTGTTTTGTTCTTCCGCTGAACTGCAACAGAAACAAGAGTCAACATTAGTGATTATCGTGCCAGATTATCTGTTGGAATGTATCATGTATCATCATGTGTTTACTCGTGTTTCATACCATGCATTTCTTCCTGTATCTTTTGGTCTCACTATTGAGTGTGTGTGACAACATAAGTGATCATTCGAAACACTTACTTGATACATCAGACATTTGCAAATGGACATTTATGGGGAAATCATACATTTTACCAAAAAATTTACATTATTGGTATCCTTGAGTAGGGGAAAAGTAAATATTCAAAATAATGGATAACTCTTCACTAAAAGGAAATACTGAACAGTCCATATCGATATACAGCACCAGTCGAAACTTTGGACACACCTATTAATTCCAGGGATTTTCTACATTGTAAAATAATAGTAAAGACATCAGAACTATGAAATAACACATATGGAATCATGTAGTAACCAAAAAGGTGTAAAACAAATCAAAATATATTTTAGATTTTAGATTCTTCAAAGTAGCCACCCTTTGCCTTGATGACAGCTTTGCACACTCTTGGCATTCTCTCAACCAGCTTCATGAGGTAGTCACTTGGAATGCATTTCAATTAACAGGTGTTCTTTGTTAATTTGTGGAATTTCTTTCCTTCTTAATGCATTCGAGCCAATCAGTTGTGTTGTGACAAGGTAGGGGTGGTATACAGAAGATAGCCCTATTTGGTAAAAGACCAAGTCCATATTATGGCAAGAACAGCTCAAATAAACAAAGAGAAATGACAGTCCATCATTACTTTAGGACATGACATCCAGTCGCAAAACCATCAAGCACTGTGATAAAACTGGCTCTCATGAGGACCGCCACAGGAAAGGAAGACGTAGAGTTACCTCTGCTGCAGAGGATAAGTTCATTAGAGTTACCAGCCTCAGAAATTGCAGCCCAAATAAATGCTTCACAGAGTTCAAGTAACAGACACATCTCAACAGCAACTGTTCAGAGGAGACTGCGTGAATCAGGCCTTCATGGTCGAATTGCTGCAAAGAAACCACTACTAAAGGACACCAATAATAAGAAGAGACTTGCTTGGGCCAAGAAACACGAGCAATGGACATTAGACCGGTGGAAATCTGTCCTTTGGTCTGATAAGTCCAAATGTGAGATTTTTGGTTCTAACTGTCGTGTCTTTGTGAGACACAGAGTAAGTGAACGGATGATCTCCGCATGTGTAATTCCTACTGTGAAGCATGGAGGAGGAGGTGTGATGGTGTGGGGGTGCTTTGCTGGTGACACTGTCTGTGATTTATTTAGAATTCAAGGCACACTTAACCAGCATGGCAACCACACTATTTCGCAGCGATACGCACTACCATCTGGTTTGTGCTTAGTGGAACTATCATTTGTTTTTCAACAGGACAATGACCCAACACACCTCCAGGCTGTTTAAGGGCTATTTGACCAAGAAGGAGCGTGATGGAGTGCTGAATCAGATGACCTGGCCTTTACAATCACCCGACCTCAACCCAATTGAGATAGTTTGGGATGAGTTGGACCGCAGAGTGAAGGAAAAACAGCCAAAAAGTGCTCAGCATATGGGGGAACTCCTTCAAGACTGTTGGAAAAGCATTCCCGGTGAAGCTGGTTGAGAGAATGCCAAGAGTGTGCAAAGCTGTCATAAAGGCAAAAGGTGGCTGTTTTTTGAAGAATCTAAAATCTAAAATATATTTTGATTTGTGTAACCCTTTTTTGGTTACTACATGATTCCATTTGTGTTATTTCATAGTTTTGATGTCCTCACTATTAGTCTGTAATGTAGAAAATAGTAAAAATAAAGAAAAACCCTTGACTGAGTAGGTGTGTCCAAACGTTTGACTGGTACTGTATATCTTAATTGATATATGGTGCTTGATTTTGGACCATATTCCAGACCTACACTAATTGATTTTTGTTATTTGTGTGACAGCCTGAGATCCCTCCAAAGTCTCTTGCTTATTGCTAGAGTGAGTCACCACTTAGCCCACCACCCTCTAGACAACCATCGGCATTCACTCACCCATATTCACACACACACACACACACACACACACACACACACACACACACACACACACACACACACACACACACACACACACACACACACACACACACACACACACACACACACACACACACACACACACACACACACACACACACACACACACACACACCACCCTATACAGTAACCTTCCCTATAGTTCTGTTGAGCATTAGACTGCTTCCCCCTCAGCATCTGCCTGTCCACACGTCACTTATCATAGTCAAAAGATTAATGCTCCTCTTCCTGTTACCCTCCTCTTAACCCTCCATGTCTCAATTAGAGTGCCTTTAGACCAGCTGATCAATTCAATTGTTGGAGAATTGCCAGAGAAATTGGATTACCCCAGTGTTGTGGGTCTGAATGAATGGTACGAGTATTTTCTCCACTGACATGCTCTATAGTCTGGCATCACTACAGTTCCTATCTGTTTTTAGAGCTTAGGGGGCAAAGTATGATTTTTTTAAAATAAAGATATTCTAACTATCATTATTATCTACACTCTTAGAAGTAAAGGTGCCTGGAAGAACCTTATGGGTTGCCACACTGGCAGAACCTTTTCAGTTGAAAAATGTTCCTTGAGGAACCCCACTGAAAGGGTCTTCAAGGAACCCCTGTGTAAAAGTTCAAACGGGAATCTTTTTGTGATGGGAGGGGTTCAATTTTGAACCTTTTTTTAATAATATATTGTAGAGGTGGCAGATTGGAGATGTGGCTTTTTGGAGGCATGGCTTTCAGATAGTTATTTTTGGTCACCCGTAAATGTCATTCCTGTTCATCATGTTAAGTTTGTACACTGCAAATTATAATGTTCCCTGAATATTTATGCATATTACATATTCTAATATAATATGAATCATATTAACATTGCTGATTACATACAGTAATAAAATGGTAACTATTCCAACTTTGGGATTTGCATAGGCTCTTGAGGAACATATACACTGTTAGTGTTCAACCTTAACATGTGACGACAATACAACAGAACAGACGAATAAGAACTACATTTACTCAAAAAGATCTAGCTTAAAGCCATGCCCCTACTAAGCCACGCCTCCACTCCAGGGATCCGACAGGAACCCCCTGCTACATTGAACCAATAAAGATTCCTCCAAGAATCCCTCAAATAACCGAAGGTGCAAATATGAACCATTGACTAGCAATGGTTCCTTGAGGATCTCCAGGGTTCCTCAAGTCACCACTAATTCTAAGAGTGTCCCTGGATTGTTATTACTGTATTTTCATTAGTGGTAGTGGTAGTGGTAGTAGTAGTAGTAGAAGTAGTAGAAGTAGTAGTAGTGGTAGTGGTTGTAGTAGTGGTAGTGGTGGTGGTGGTGGTAGTAGTAGTGGTAGTGGTAGTGGAAGTGGTAATAGCAGTAGTGGTAAAAGTAGTGGTAGTAGTAGTAGTAGTAGTGGTAGTAGTGGTAGTGGTTGTAGTAGTGGTGGTAGAAGTAGTGGTAGTGGTAGAAGTAGTAGTAGTAGTAGTGGTAGTGGTTGTAGTAGTGGTAGAAGTAGTGGTGGTAGTAGTAGTGGTAGTGGTTGTAGTAGTGGTGGTAGAAGTAGTGGTAGTGGTTGTAGTAGTAGTGCTGGTAGTAGTAGTAGTAGTCATGGTCATGGTAGTAGTAGTAGTGGTAGTGGTAGCGGTAGCAGCAGTGGCAGTAGTCACGGTCGTGGGGGTGGTAGTGGTAGCGGTAGTAGTGGTAGTGGTAGAAGTGGTGGTAGTGGTAGTAGTAGTAGTAGTAGTAGTAGTAGTGGTAGAAGTATTATTGGTGGTAGTGGTAGTAGTAGTAATCGCAGTAGTGGTGGTAGTAGTAGTAGTAGTACTAGTAGTAGGTGTAGTGGTAGTGGTTGTGGTAGAAGTAGTAGTGGTAGTATTGGTAGTGGTGGTAGTGGTAGCAGCAGTGGCAGTAATAGTAGTAATAGTATCTGATTTCACAAACCAACTTCTTTACTTCCATTGGAAATGGAAAAGCTTCAACACAATGTCCAATAGCCAAAGATGAAAGTAACCTAACACCATTATCCTTGCCATGCGGAATCGAAGAACAAAATAAATATTGTCTCAAGTTCACCCTGACAAGGTAGCAACGTATTACAAACACATTTCAAAGAACAGCATGTGTATTTCAGTGGAAAAGATGATGGTGGACCAACAGGTGTCCAGGTCAGACGGTGTCATGTGGAAGGGGCAGTCAAATAAAGCTATGTTACCTGCTTTTAATATGTGAACTTTACACAATTGTCTTTCATCTTGCAGAGTACAGGCTTTGACCACTAGAGAGCTTCACACACCCAATATTTCGTTTTTGTTTTCATTAGAGGTAGTCACTGTTTTTGCCTAACATAATAATAATTTGTTTACAAAAATATTGAAGATAAAAACTTAATGACATAAGCAGTTTTAGGTTGTGCAATACCAACTGCTAATATGTGTTTGTCACTGGTATCCCTGTACTATTGTATAATTACTATATTGTGTATTGGTAAAATATATTCTCAAGCCCTGGCGGCAAAATACACTCTTACTGCATGATTACATGATTGCATGTTTAATTGAATTGATTTTCCAATTTTTGCTATGTATGTACTGTAATTGACTAAATGTATTCATATTTCATTTAACATTATTATTTACATATTTTTATTTAGATTTAAATAGCACTCACAGTAAATCTAAGACATGCAGTCAGTCTAAAATACATTTCCAGCTAGTATAATAGCCTCATGCAATGCTAGAGGCGTCACTACAGACCCTGGTTCGATCCCGGGCTGTATCACAACCGGCCGTGATCCGGAGTCCCATAGGGCGGATCACAATTGGCCCAGAGTCGTCCGGGTTAGGGGAGGGTTAGGCTGGGGCAGGTCGTCATTTTAAATAAGAATTTGTTCTTAACTGATTGCCTAGTTAAATAAAAAATAAAAATGCGTACCTTATTAAGATTCCCAGTGATGCACCACTTCCTCCTCTGTCTCTCTCTCTCTTTTTCTCTCTTGTTGTTTCACTGATCTCTCCCCCTCTCTCTGTTTATTGCTGTGTGTGGTGATAGCGCAGTCCTATATGTACAGCAGGACAACCCATCCTCCATTCCATTGAAGGAGAGTTTTCAGATAAGAGGTGTCGGCATTTACCAAGAAATTAATACGAAAGAACACACACACACACACACACACACACACACACACACACACACACACACACACACACACACACACACACACACACACACACACACACACACACACACACACACACACACACACACACACACACACACACACACACACACACACACAGCCATGCTAGATGCATGCACGCACTTAATTGAATTGCTTATCTATTTAAACTGTATAACATCCCAAGAAGAAATCTGCCTTCATTCTCCTTCATACAAGCTCTAACCTGCAGCATCAGTTCTATGCTGTTTCTTGTCTGTGTTGTGACTCTTACAATAGGAATTCCATCTCACTGACGATTATGTTGATAATGTTCTAGCTTTGTGATGGAAAACTTACTATAAACTGTCATTGTAGGAATCTGGAAAAGCAACACATTACCATGTATAGCTGCATAGCTGAATATTTATAATGTAATCTTAACTAGTTATTGGTCATTTTAATTTTGGTGTGATTGACAGAAAAAAAACTGATAACTGATTGCATTTATATAGCACTTTTCCAGATGCTCAAAGTGCTGTAGGGGGAAACTCACCTCTTCCACCACCAATGTGTAGCACCCTAAGGTGATGCACGGCTGCAATTTGTTCCAGAACGCTCACAGCACTTAAGCTATCAGGTGGAGAGGTGAGGAGAGATATATTCCAATTGGGAATCAGGGGGATGATTAGTTGGCCATGATGGAAATGGGTCCAGTTTGGGAATATAGCGAGGACACCAGGGTTAACACCCCTACTCTTGCGATAAGTGCAATGTTTTTTTTTTTATGACCACAGAGAGTCAGTACACTCGTTTATCATCCCATTCGAAAGGCGGGTGAAACAAAACACAACACAACAACACAACCACACTGACAAACAAACACTACCACAGAAACAAACAGTACAACCATACAGTGAACAACAGTTAAGAAACGAAAGTAGTAGTAGTAGTAGTCATGGTAGTAGTAGTGCTAGTGGTAGCGGTAGCAGCAGTGGCAGTAGTCACGGTCGTGGGGGTGGTAGTAGTAGTAGTAGTAGTGGTAGTGGTAGAAGTGGTGGTGGTGGTGGTAGTAGTAGTAGTAGTAGTAGTAGTAGTAGTAGTAGTGATAGTGGTAGTAGTCCGCTGGTTGTTACACGCCCGTAGGAAGTCTCTGTGGAACTGGCCCAGGTCTTAGAGCAAGCAGACAGACAGGCAGATGGATGGACGTTAAGTTGAAATACTTGTTCCAACTCCTAACGACCAAGACACTTGCGAGTATTTGAAAGGATTGTATGGCTGTAAGATTTATGGCCAAAATTCAGAGGGCAAAATTAGGCCTACTACCTATCCAATATTATGTTTTCTTTACATAATGGGAGACATTTACTGAAAATTAATTTAAAACATCTCACCAGTGCCGTTTGCCTGAGGAGGAGCCTTATATGCAGGTGAAGAGGATCTGGCAATTTTAGACTGGAGTACACTCAGGCCCCCTCCTCTTCCGGCTGTAAGAAAGAAAATATATTTGTCAGTTGAGAGATTGAGGTATCCGATGCTGTGTCATACAATGGGTTCATTCAGAAATACCTAGTTTATGTTTAGTAGTAGCTTATTTGCCGAGAGACAATCGTAACTGGGCTGTTGTATGGGATTTAAATATAATTGTCTTTTCCAATTTTTGTTCACCAATCATTGCAACCAATCAATGATGTGTTACCTGTGGGGAAACATTTGGGGGCGCTAGAGGTGGAGCTACCCAGTGGTAGGACATTCTTCTCAAAGTAGCCCGCGTTGCACATGTTGCCAGCTGGGTGGTACTGGCCCACTACAAACATCGTTTGCCCATCTGTGGCCAGGCCCACACCTACCTCGCTGCAGTCCTTCCAAACCACCTGGGTGAAGTGACCTGGAAACAACAGCAGGGGGCACTGTTAGTATAGAAGTCAGTATATGTATACGCTCAGTATGTCGAGGATGGAGAGCAACAGGTACTGTAGGAGGCCTATTTGGACACTGTCAGTGATTGGAAATAGAGTCAGATGTGGTCTATGAAATGAATCCAAATAAACAGGTGATTCATTGGCAAGGTTAAACTCCAGAAATAACTTCTTTTTTTTATTGTGGTGGCAGTACACACCTGTTTTACCCTAGAGTCTGCCGATTGTGTATCTCACCTGTACCCGAGCTGAAGCCAGGCTTATTGAAGTGGTAATCTTTGATTTCACTGTACCAACTGTCCACTGCATCCTTCCCTTTTAAAATACAATCAGAAAAAGATAAAAAGCGGAACCAATTTGTTATCAAATGAGCATTCAGAAAAATTATCTGCTCAAAATCAGTCTGCATATGCTAGTTAATAAATGGAGAGGATAAGTTGTGTACACAAAATATCCACTGTAGGCTCTATTCAATACTGTACTTTCCACTAGTTGAGCTCTGCTGCATATTATGTTACACAGAGCGTAACCCAAGTGCAACTCAGATGAGGAGACAGGATAAGGTAACTAAGGTATTTATTGAAAAGCGGGGGGAGATGGGGTACAGGGCAGGGAAGCAGGACTGACAAGACGAGGGACTGGAGGCAGGGACCAGAGTCAGAGTGGACGGAACTGTAGCGGAGTGAAAAGCAGCGTCAGGCTAAGGAAAACCATGCACAACAGGATAACAAGCGCTATGCAGGAACAAACAGCTTGAACCGCAGACTGACTGAGCAGAGGCTACAAACTGGCAGTGTGGAAATGGCAGGGCTGAGTATTTGTAGAGGCCTTGATTATGGAACAGGTTGCAGCTGGTGGGGATCTGCTCTGCCTCCAGCACACCTGTCTCCACTCACACAACCACATACACACAGAGAGAGAGAGAGAGGGAGAGAGCACTAGGGGAGTGGCGGCAGGTTAGGGAGACAGGATGAGAAGTAGAGGGCATGGCAGGAGCAGATGTAACATATTCAATGTATTGCACAATAAAGAGTTTATTAGATATTTTTTCTTTTTTTCCCTTTTTTTTCTTCTGACATATGCTCACCAACAGGTTTTTTGGGGGTTGAGCTGTATGCGTAGTAAAGGTTTTCTCCGTGATTGGTGGAGCTGTGCTTCAGGCTTTTGATTGACAGAAGATGGTCTGCCCATTTCTGGGCAGAGTTACACAGGTCTCTGCTCAGCGCTAGGGGCGGGGCACCATGCTTCCTGCGATAGTCATTATGAGCATCCACAAACTCCCTCTCAAAACCACAGTCTGGAAGACACACACACACACACACACATACACACACAAAAGTTTACCGGTATTACAGATTGTGGTGTCCAATTACTATAACTAAGCAGTAAAACAATTTTTTAAACATCCCTCACAGCTACAGTTAGACTGAAATCATTTGATATTTTCCCTGAAAATCATTCATCTTTAAACTTCTTTACAGTTCAAAGGAAAATATTCTTCCTTCAAGGTACAACCATATTGAAGTTATGTTTGATTGAGGTTAGCTAACGGAATAACAAGACTAGTTCATGATGTAGCTAGTAAATAGGGTTGTCTATGAAAAGCAAAAAAAAGGAGGGACAAAAATAAATCCTTTGGCATAGAGAACAATAATGTCTGATGTAGTGGAATAATAGTGGAAAAATATTTACTCACCTGTCATTGTTTTGTTCTTCCGCTGAACTGCAACAGAAACAAGAGTCAACATTAGTGATTATCGTGCCAGATTATCTGTTGGAATGTATCATGTATCATCATGTGTTTACTCGTGTTTCATACCATGCATTTCTTCCTGTATCTTTTGGTCTCACTATTGAGTGTGTGTGACAACATAAGTGATCATTCGAAACACTTACTTGATACATCAGACATTTGCAAATGGACATTTATGGGGAAAAATTTACATTATTGGTATCCTTGAGTAGGGGAAAAGTAAATATTCAAAATATGTGATAACTCTTCACTAAAAGGAAATACAGAACAGTCCATATCGATATATACAGCACCAGTCGAAACTTTGGACACACCTATTAATTCCAGGGATTTTCTACATTGTAAAATAATGGTAAAGACATCAGAACTATGAAATAACACATATGGAATCATGTAGTAACCAAAAAGGTGTAAAACAAATCAAAATATATTTTAGATTTTAGATTCTTCAAAGTAGCCACCCTTTGCCTTGATGACAGCTTTGCACACTCTTGGCATTCTCTCAATCAGCTTCATGAGGTAGTCACTTGGAATGCATTTCAATTAACAGCTGTTCCTTGTTAATTTGTGGAATTTCTTTCCTTCTTAATGCATTTGAGCCAATCAGTTGTGTTGTGACAAGGTAGGGGTGGTATACAGAAGATAGCCCTATTTGGTAAAAGACCAAGTCCATATTATGGCAAGAACAGCTCAAATTAACAAAGAGAAATGACAGTCCATCATTACTTTAGGACATGAAGGTCAGTCAAATCGGAAAATTTCATGAACTTTTAGAGTTCTTCAAGTCCAGTCGCAAAACCATCAAGCACTGTGATAAAACTGGCTCTCATGAGGACCGCCACAGGAAAGGAAGACCTAGAGTTACCTCTGCTGCAGAGGATAAGTTCATTAGAGTTACCAGCCTCAGAAATTGCAGCCCAAATAAATGCTTCACAGAGTTCAAGTAACAGACACATCTCAACAGCAACTGTTCAGAGGAGACTGCGTGAATCAGGCCTTCATGGTCGAATTGCTGCAAAGAAACCACTACTAAAGGACACCAGTAAGAAGAAGAGACTTGCTTGGGCCAAGAAACACGAGCAATGGACATTAGACCGGTGGAAATCTGTCCTTTGGTCTGATAAGTCCAAATGTGAGATTTTTGGTTCCAACTGCCGTGTCTTTGTGAGACACAGAGTAGGTGAACGGATGATCTCCGCATGTGTAATTCCCACTGTGAAGCATGAAGGAGGAGGTGTGATGGTGTGGGGGTGCTTTGCTGGTGACACTGTCTGTGATTTATTTAGAATTCAAGGCACACTTAACCAGCATGGCAACCACACTATTTCGCAGCGATACGCAATACCATCTGGTTTGTGCTAGTGGAACTATCATTTGTTTTTCAACGGGACAATGACCCAACACACCTCCAGGCTGTGTAAGGGCTATTTGACCAAGAAGGAGCGTGATGGAGTGCTGCATCAGATGACCTGGCCTTTACAATCACCCAACCTCAACCCAATTGAGATAGTTTGGGATGAGTTGGACCGCAGAGTGAAGGAAAAACAGCCAAAAAGTGCTCAGCATATGGGGGAACTCCTTCAAGACAGTTGGAAAAGCATTCCCGGTGAAGCTGGTTGAGAGAATGCCAAGAGTGTGCAAAGCTGTCATAAAGGCAAAAGGTGGCTGTTTTTTGAAGAATCTAAAATCTAAAATATATTTTGATTTGTGTAACCCTTTTTTGGTTACTACATGATTCCATTTGTGTTATTTCATAGTTTTGATGTCCTATTAGTCTGTAATGTAGAAAATAGTAAAAATAAAGAAAAACCCTTGACTGAGTAGGTGTGTCCAAACGTTTGACTGGTACTGTATATCTTAATTGATATATGGTGCTTGATTTTGGACCATATTCCAGACCTACACTAATTGATTTTTGTTATTTGTGTGACAGCCTGAGATCCCTCAAGTCTCTTGCTTATTGCTAGAGTGAGTCACCACTTAGCCCACCACCCTCTAGACAACCATCGGCATTCACTCACCCATATTCACACACACACACACACACACACACACACACACACACACACACACACACACACACACACACACACACACACACACACACACACACACACACACACACACACACACACACACACACACACACACACACACACACACACACCACCCTATACAGTAACCTTCCCTATAGTTCTGTTGAGCATTAGACTGCTTCCCCCTCAGCATCTGCCTGTCCACACGTCACTTATCATAGTCAAAAGATTAATGCTCCTCTTCCTGTTACCCTCCTCTTAACCCTCCATGTCTCAATTAGAGTGCCTCTAGACCAGCTGATCAATTAAATTGTTGGAGAATTGCCAGAGAAATTGGATTACCCCAGTGTTGTGGGTCTGAATGAATGGTACAAGTATTTTCTCCACTGACATGCTCTATAGTCTGGCATCACTACAGTCCCTATCTGTTTTTAGAGCTTAGGGGGCAAAGTATGATTTTTTTTAAATAAAGATATCCTTACTATCATTATTATCTACACTCTTAGAAGTAAAAGTGCCTGTAAGAACCTTTTGGGTTGCCACACTGGCAGAACCTTTTCAGTTGAAAAATGTTCCTTGAGGAACCCCACTGAAAGGGTCTTCAAGGAACCCCTGTGTAAAAGTTCAAACGGGAATCTTTTTGTGATGGGAGGGGTTAAATTTTGAACCTTTTTTTAATAATATATTGTAGAGGTGGCAGATTGGAGATGTGGCTTTTTGGAGGCATGGCTTTCAGATAGTTATTTTTGGTCACCCGTAAATGTCATTCCTGTTCATCATGTTAAGTTTGTACACTGCAAATTATAATGTTCCCTGAATATTTATGCATATTACATATTCTAATATAATATGAATCATATTAACATTGCTGATTACATACAGTAATAAAATGGTAACTATTCCAACTTTGGGATTTGCATAGGCTCTTGAGGAACATATACACTGTTAGTGTTCAACCTTAACATGTGACGACAATACAACAGAACAGACGAATAAGAACTACATTTACTCAAAAAGATCTAGCTTAAAGCCATGCCCCTACTAAGCCACGCCTCCACTCCAGGGATCCGACAGGAACCCCCTGCTACATTGAACCAATAAAGATTCCTCCAAGAATCCCTCAAATAACCGAAGGTGCAAATATGAACCATTGACTAGCAATGGTTCCTTGAGGATCTCCAGGGTTCCTCAGGTCACCACTAATTCTAAGAGTGTCCCTGGATTGTTATTACTGTATTTTCATTAGTAGTAGTGGCAGTGGTAGTAGTAGTAGTAGTAGTAGTAGTAGTTGAAGTAGTAGTAGTGGTGGTGGTTGTAGTAGTGGTGGTAGAAGTAGTGGTAATGGTAGAAGTAGTAGTAGTAGTAGTGGTGGTAGTGGTTGTAGTAGTGGTAGAAGTAGTGGTGGTAGTAGTGGTAGTGGTAGTGGTAGTGGTAGTGGTAGTGGTGGTAGAAGTAGTGGTAGAAGTAGTAGTAGTAGTAGTGGTGGTAGTGGTTGTAGTAGTGGTAGAAGTAGTGGTGGTAGTAGTGGTAGTGGTAGTGGTAGTGGTAGTGGTAGAAGTAGTAGTAGTAGTAGTAGTAGTGGTTGTAGTAGTGGTAGAGGTAGTGGTGGTAGTGGTAGTGGTAGTAGTGGTGGTAGTAGTAGTGGTAGTGGTAGTGGTAGTGGTTGTAGTAGTGGTAGTGGTGGTAGAAGTAGTGGTAGAAGTAGTGGTAGTGGTAGTGGTAGTGGTTGTAGTAGTGGTAGAAGTAGTGGTGGTAGTAGTAGTGGTATTGGTAGTGGTTGTAGTAGTGGTGGTAGAAGTAGTGGTAGTGGTTGTAGTAGTAGTGGTGGTAGTAGTAGTAGTAGTAGTAGTAGTGGTAGTGGTAGCGGTAGCAGCAGTGGCAGTAGTCACGGCCGTGGGGGTGGTAGTGGTAGCGGTAGTAGTGGTAGTGGTAGAAGTGGTGGTGGTAGTAGTAGTAGTAGTAGTAGTAGTAGTGATAGTGGTAGTAGTAGTAGTAGTAGTAGTAGTAGTGGTAGAAGTAGTATTGGTGGTAGTGGTAGCAGTAGTGGTAGAAGTAGTGGTGGTAGTAGTAGTAGTAGTACTAGTAGTAGGTGTAGTGGTAGTGGTTGTGGTAGAAGTAGTAGTGGTAGTATTGGTAGTGTGGTGGTAGTGGTAGTAGTAGTAGTAATATTAGTAGTCATGGTCAAGAAGTAGTAGTAGTAGTGGTAGTGGTAGCAGCAGTGGCAGTAATAGTAGTAATAGTATCTGATTTCACAAACCAACTTCTTTACTTCCATTGGAAATGGAAAAGCTTCAACACAATGTCCAATAGCCAAAGATGAAAGTAACCTAACACCGTTATGCTTGCCATGCGGAATCGAAGAACAAAATAAATATTGTCTCAAGTTCACCCTGACAAGGTAGCAACGTATTACAAACACATTTCAAAGAACAGCATGTGTATTTCAGTGGAAAAGATGATGGTGGACCAACAGGTGTCCAGGTCAGACGGTGTCATGTGGAAGAGGCAGTCAAATAAAGCTATGTTACCTGCTTTTTAATATGTGAACTTTACACAATTGTCTTTCATCTTGCAGAGTACAGGCTTTGACCACTAGAGAGCTTCACACACCCAATATTTCGTTTTTGTTTTCATTAGAGGTAGTCACTGTTTTTGCCTAACATAATAATAATTTGTTTACAAAAATATTGAAGATAAAAACTTAATGACATAAGCAGTTTTAGGTTGTGCAATACCAACTGCTAATATGTGTTTGTCACTGGTATCCCTGTACTATTGTATAATTACTATATTGTGTATTGGTAAAATATATTCTCAAGCCCTGGCGGCAAAATACACTCTTACTGCATGATTACATGATTGCATGTTTAATTGAATTGATTTTCCAATTTTTGCTATGTATGTACTGTAATTGACTAAATGTATTCATATTTCATTTAACATTATTATTTACATATTTTTATTTAGATGTATATATCACTCACAGTAAATCTAAGACATGCAGTCAGTCTAAAATACATTTCCAGCTAGTATAGTAGCCTCATGCAGTGCTAGAGGCGTCCCTACAGACCCTGGTTTGATCCCGGGCTGTATCACAACCGGCCGTGATCCGGAGTCCCATAGGGCGGCTCACAATTGGCCCAGCGTCGTCCGGGTTAGGGGAGAGTTAGGCTGGGGCAGGTCATCATTGTAAATAAGAATTTGTTCTTAACTGATTGCCTAGTTAAATAAAAAATAAAAATGCGTACCTTATTAAGATTCCCAGTGATGCACCACTTCCTCCTCTGTCTCTCTCTCTCTTTTTCTCTCTTGTTGTTTCACTGATCTCTCCCCCTCTCTCTGTTTATTGCTGTGTGTGGTGATAGCGCAGTTCTATATGTATAGCAGAACAACCCATCCTCCATTCCATTGAAGGAGAGTTTTCATATAAGAGGTGTCGGCATTTACCAAGAAATTAATACGAAAGAACACACACACACACACACACACACACACACACACACACACACACACACACACACACACACACACAGCCATGCTAGATGCATGCACGCACATAATTGAATTGCTTATCTATTTAAACTGTATAACATCCCAAGAAGAAATCTGCCTTCATTCTCCTTCATACAAGCTCTAACCTGCAGCATCAGTTCTATGCTGTTTCTTGTCTGTGTTGTGACTCTTACAATAGGAATTCCATCTCACTGACGATTATGTTGATAATGTTCTAGCTTTGTGATGGAAAACTTACTATAAACTGTCATTGTAGGAATCTGGAAAAGCAACACATTACCATGTATAGCTGCATAGCTGAATATTTATAATGTAATCTTAACTAGTTATTGGTCATTTTAATTTTGGTGTGATTGACAGAAAAAAAACTGATAACTGATTGCATTTATATAGCACTTTTCCAGATGCTCAAAGTGCTGTAGGGGGAAACTCACCTCTTCCACCACCAATGTGTAGCACCCTAAGGTGATGCACGGCTGCAATTTGTTCCAGAACGCTCACAGCACTTAAGCTATCAGGTGGAGAGGTGAGGAGAGATATATTCCAATTGGGATTCAGGGGGATGATTAGTTGGCCATGATGGAAATGGGTCCAGTTTGGGAATATAGCGAGGACACCAGGGTTAACACCCCTACTCTTGCGATAAGTGCAATGTTTTTTTTTTATGACCACAGAGTCAGTACACTCGTTTATCATCCCATTCGAAAGGCGGGTGAAACAAAACACAACACAACAACACAACCACACCGACAAACAAACACTACCACAGAAACAAACAGTACAACCATACAGTGAACAACAGTTAAGAAACGAAACCATGCCCTATTATTTGTGCCAGAACAGAGAGGTGAGGAGTGATACAGTATATTCCAGGGTAAAGTGCTTGGAATTGACACCAATCTCTTCAATGTGGTCAACCAAGTATGGGGAAATGTGTGCAAGGTATTATGTTTAAGGAAGTGCTTTGTGAGCGTGCATGCAAAGGAACTGGTTTGTGAGTGTACACACCAAGAACACTTTACATTCATCAAACTACTAACATATAAAACCAAAAACCAATGGAAATTATAGTACGCCTTTAAAATACATGCCCAAAGTCATTTCAAACCATGTCACTGGTCTGTCCATACTGCTTACAAGGTAAGTAGACAAATAAGAAACTTTGCCATTTGGGTGAATGTGCAATGGTATGTAACTGTGTTTGGGTTTGTTTTGTGTGTTCCATGTTGTACATTTCTATTAAAAAAATATTTTTTTTTTAAATAAAGGTTTCACTACCATCGATCTATACAGGATCTAACACCTTCCTGACAGGAAACAGGAAATGAGTGACTCAAATTTGTAATAGCGCATCTCTTTATGCAGACTGAAGATTATATTTGACTTTTGTTATCTGGTACACTCAAGGCTTACTATCTAGGTTAACATGGGTGCATAACAGTGGCATAAAGTCTTTGGTGAATTTCACATTGAAATGTCAAGCTTATATACACCACATTTACCATCTCTGACTCACTGAGATGTTAACTCATCGACCCAGAGTGAAACTCAGACTGTTGTGAATATGGATATCAGTTTTGATATCACACTGTGTTTGTCAGTGTGTGTATAAATGCTGATGTAGAAGTAATTCATATCTGCAAGGTGTGTTGGAGACCTCTCACCTGCAAATCGGAGGGCCATGTTGACACTGCAGGCTCAGCTTGGTCCTTTTGGGTGGGAGTAAAGTGTAGTGAAGTATATTCAGATTTCTTTTGCAACCTACATTTAGAGAGTACACTCATCTGACACACAGGAAGGAAGCTGTGTCACCACTTGGGAACGTTCCTCTATTGTTCGTAGCAACACACCGCAAAATGTAAACAAGAAAACAACACACACATTAGTCAATGATACTTCTGATTCTGTTGTGACAGAGTGGCCTATTGAGATGTGATGTTGTCCGGCGAATTCCATCTAAACCGCTAACCAGGTTTCCAGAACAAATGAAGAAAAAAAAAATCCTGTCCAAACATCCTTTTACTGAGTTCATGATTTTCATTAATGTTCGTTCTTGCAGAAAAAGGGAATTGTTTATAATGAAAATCTGGTTACCAGTTTTGGTCATAGAATTTAATAAATGGGTGAGAGTGCCGACCTAACTAATGCAAAATCCAGTAAAAATGTCCATTGAAATGGTGGAATGACACAAAAATCTAATCTTTGTAGTTTACAGTAACACTTTATTAAGTACAGTACTGGTACCTATGCCATTAATGACAGCAGAAGGAAGGGGTCTTTTACAATGCAGATTTACAATTTAAAAAATGATCCACTGTAGAGTTAATACTGTATGCCAAGCCACCCTGTATGCAATCTGTATGCAATCTGTATACCTATCTTCTTTAAGGTTGCTGCCCCTATCATCGCCAAGCCTGTCTCTCCTTTCTGGGGAGGTTCCCATTGCTTGGAAGGCAGCCACGGTTCGTCCTTTATTTAAAGGGGGAGATCAAGCTGATGCTAATTGTTATAGTCCTATTTCTATTTTGCCCTGTTTATCAAAAGTGTTGGAAAAACTTGTCAACAATCAACTGACTGGCTTTCTTGATGTCTATAGTAGTTTCCGCTCAGGTTATGGATGTGTCACTGCAACCTTAAATGTCCTCAATGCTGCTATTTTTATTGACTTGGCCAAAGCTTTTGATACGCTAGACCATTCCATTCTTGTGGGAGTATTGGTGTCTCTGAGTGGTCTTTGGCCTGGTTTGCTAACTACCTGCAGTGTATAAAGTCAGAAAATCTTCTGTCTCAGCCACTACCTGTCACCAAGGAAGTAGCCCAAGGTTCAACCCTAAGCCCCACGCTCTTCTCAATTTACATCAACAACATAGCTCAGGCAGTAGGAAGCTCTCTCATCCATTTATATGCAGATGATACAGTCTTATACTCAGCTGGCCTCTCCCCGAATATTGTGTTAAATGCTCTACAACAAAGCTTTCTTAGTGTCCAACAAGCTTTCTCTACCCTTAACCTTGTTCTGAACACCTCCAAAACAAAGGTCATGTGATTTGGTAAGAAGAATGCCCCTCTCCCCACAGGTGTGATTACTACCTCTGAGGGTTTAGAGGTTGAGGTAGTCACCTCATACAAGTACTTGGGAGTATGGCTAGACGGTACACTGTCCTTCTCTCAGCACATATCAAAGCTGCAGGCTAAAGTTAAATCTAGACTTGGTTTCCTCTATCATAATCACTCCTCTTTCACCCCAGCTGCCAAACTAACCCTGATTCAGATGATCCTACCCATGTTAGATTGCGGAGACATAATTTATAGAACAGCAGGTAAGGGTGCTCTCGAGCGGCTAGATGTTCTATACCATTCGGCCATCAGATTTGCCACCAATGCTCCTTATAGGACACATCACTGCACTCTATACTCCTCTGTAAACTGGTCATCTCTGTATGCTTATTTATAAAACCCTCTTAGGCCTCACTCCCCCCTATCTGAGATATCTACTGCAGCCCTCATCCTACACATACAACACCCGTTCTGCCAGTCACATTCTGTTTAAGGTCCCGAAAGCACACACATCCCTGGGTCGCTCGTCTTTTCAGTTCGCTGCAGCTAACGACTGAAACGAGCTGCAACAAACACTCAAACTGGACAGTTTTATCTCAATCTCTTCATTCAAAGACAATCATGGACACTCTTACTGACAGTTGTGGATGTTTTGCGTGATGTTTTGTTGTCTCTACCTTCTTTCCCTTTGTGCTGTTGTCTGTGCCCAATAATGTTTGTACCATGTTTTGTGCTGCTACCATGTTGTGTTGCTACCATGTTGTTGTCATGTTATGTTGCTACCATGCTGTGTTGTCATGTGTTGCTGCCTTGCTATTTTGTTGTCTTAGGTCTCTCTTTATGTAGTGTTGTGTTGTCTCTCTTGTCATGATGTGTGTTTTGTCCTATGTTTATAATACATTTTTTATTTTTAATCCCAGCCCCCGTCCCCGCAGGAGGCCTTTTGCCTTTTGGTAGGCCGTCATTCTAAATATGAATTTGTTCTTAACTGACTGTCACGTTCGTCGTAAGGAGGAGACCAAGGCGCAGCGTGATGTGAATACATTCTTCTTTATTTAACGAAGAATACTTAAACTAACAAAAACAACTAAACGAACGTGAAGCTATAATAACTGAGTGCTGACATGCAACTACACATAGACAATAACCCACAAAACCAAAATGGGAAATGGCAACCTAAATAGGATCCCCAATCAGAGACAACGATAAACAGCTGTCTCTGATTGGGCACCAATTCAGGCCACCATAGACCTATAATAAACCTAGACTAACAAACACCCCTAGATATACAAAAAACCCTAGACAGGACAAATAAGCATACCTACCCTCGTCACACCCTGACCTGACCAAAATAATACATAAAACATAGAAAACTAAGGTCGGGGCGTGACAGTACCCCCCCCCCCCAAAGGTGCGGACTCCCGACCGCAAACCTGAACTTATAGGGGAGGGTCCGGGTGGGCATCTACCCTCGGTGGCGGCTCTGGTTCTGAACGCCGCACCCCATCTTTTCTCCGCCTTTGTTGAGCTGAACCGTGGCTCATTGCCGGAGACCCCGGGCTGAGGACCGTCGCCGGAGACCCCGGGCTGGGGACCGTCGCCGGAGACCCCGGGCTGGGGACCGTCGCCGGAGACCCCGGGCTGGGGTCCGTCGCCGGAGACCCCGGGCTGAGGACCGTCGCCGGAGACCCCGGGCTGGGGACCGTCGCCGGAGACCCCGGGCTGAGGACCGTCGCCGGAGACCCCGGGCTGAGGACCGTCGCCGGAGGTTCCGGTCTGTGAACTGTCGCCGGACGCTCTGGACTGGGTACTGTCGCCGGACGCTCTGGACTGGGTACTGTCGCCGGACGCTCTGGACTGGGTACTGTCGCCGGACGCTCTGGACTGGGTACTGTCGCCGGACGCTCTGGACTGGGTACTGTCGCCGGACGCTCTGGACTGGGTACTGTTGCCGGACGCTCTGTACTGCCGAGGCGCACTGTAGGCCTGGTGCATGGTGCCGGAACTGGTGGTACCGGGCTGGGGACACGCACCTCAGGACGAGTGCAAGGAGCAGGAACAGGGCGTACTGGACCCTGGAGGCGCACTGGAGGCCTGGTGCGTGGTGCCGGAACTGGTGGTACCGGGCTGGTGACACGCACCTCAGGGCGAGTGCGGGGAGGAGGAACAGGACGTACTGGACTCTGTAGGCGCACTGGAGGTCTGGAGTGTGGAACTGACACAACCCGTCCTGGCTGGATGTTTATTTTCGCCCTGCATTTGCTGGCACAGAACGCACTGGGCTGTGCAGACTCACCGGAGACATAGTGCGCAGAGCCGACGCAGGATATCCTGGTCCAAGGAGGTATACTGGAGACCAGGAGCGCTGAGCCGGCACCTTCCTTCCTGGCTGGATGCCCATTCTAACCCGGCCAATGCGAGGAGCTGGAATAGAGCGCACCGGGCTAGAATAGCGCACTGGAGACACCGTGCGCTCCACCGCATAACACGGTGCCTGACCAGTAACACGCTCCCCACGGTAAGCACGAGGAGTTGGCTCAGGTCTCCACCCTGACTCAGCCAATCTCCTCGTGTACCCCCCCCCAAAAAAATTATTGGGGCTGCCTCTCGGGCTTCCGTGCTAGCCGTTTCCCCTCATATCTTCGCCGTTCCTCCTGCGCTGTTTCCACCTGCTTCCATGGCAAGGTCTTGTCCCCTGCCATTACCTCCTCCCAGGTCCAGGATGTCCTCCACAAAAATTTTTCCCGGGTCCATGATGTCCACTCCTCTTTATCACGCTGCTTGGTCCTTTTATGGTGGGTTATTCTGTCACGTTCGTCATGAGGAGACCAAGGCGCAGCGTGATGTGAATACATTCTTCTTTAATTAACGAAGAATAGTTAAACAAACTAACAAACAAACAAAAACAACAAAACGAACGTGAAGCTATAATAACTGAGTGCTGACATGCAACTACACATAGACAATAACCCACAAAACCAAAATGGGAAATGGCAACCTAAATAGGAACCCCAATCAGAGACAACGATAAACAGCTGTCTCTGATTGGGATCAATTCAGGCCACCATAAACCTGTAATAAACCTAGACTAACAAACACCCCTAGATATACAAAAAACCCTAGACAGGACAAACAAGCATACCTACCCTCGTCACACCCTGACCTGACCAAAATAATACATAAAACATAGAAAACTAAGGTCAGGGCGTGACACTGACTTTCCTAGTTAAATAAAGGGTAAATACATTTTAGAACCCCTTTTGGTGTCAACAAATATATATTTTTAAAATATTTGATGGGAAAAAATGTGTACACACTCAGTGTATACTTCCATTAATTTTTTTAACTGGTACTGGGCTACATTCAGACCAGTCCTGTGTGGCTTGTGGGTGTCCTAGAGCAATGTACGTGTTCATGAGAGTCTCACCTTTCCATACAGTGGTCATTTTAGTGTGTAGCCCAAACTGTTCGGACACTACAGACTTGGCAGATCGGCAGTAGAGCAAAACGGAGAACACCATTGTGTTCGTGAGAGTCTCATCCTTCCATAGAGGGGTCATAACACAGTGTAGGCCAAACTGTTCAGACACTATAGATGTTTTCATAAGAAGACAGGTTTTCACCTCAGATGCGGAAGGCTGACATCAGCCGATGCGGTGGATTGAGTTGCAGCCCATGCAAAAAAACAGATATCTCTAGCTTAAAACAGACAGATTTATAATTTTTTATAATTTTTATTTTATTATGCCGGTGGCGGAACTCAGAACTCGATGAGGGCTGGGTCCAGGATGTTCCAAGCGGGGACCTAGCACCCCTCCTCTGGGCCATCCCAGTCAACCAGGTACTGGAATCCCCTGCCCCGAGGTCGAGCACTCAGGAGGTGCCTCACCGGGTAAGCTGGATGTCCGTCAATGAGACGGGGGAGAGGGGTGGGCCTGGAAACAGGAGACAAAGGGCTGTGAGACAGATGTTTAATCCTGGACACATGAAAAGTGGCATGTATACAGAGGCTAAGAATCTTAGCGATGTGGAAAGGGCTGATAAAACGGGGAAAGTTTACGGGACTCCACCCGGATGGGCAGATCCCGAGTGGACAGCCATACCCTCTGCCGAAGACAGTAGCGGGGAGCAGGGGTCCGGTGGCGGTCTGCCTGTCGCCGATACCTGGAGGTAGTCTTGAGAAGAGCAGACCGGGCTCTCTTCCAGGTACGGCTACAGCGGCGGACTAACTTCTGGGCCAAGGGTGTGCTGACCCCTTCTTCAGGGAAGAGCGGAGGCTGATATCCTATGGATACCCCGAGCAGGGAAGGAAGGGTGTTGTGGGCGTATTCCATCCATACTAGTTGCTGGCTCCAGGTGATGGGGTTGGTGGAGACGAGGCAATGAAAAGCCGTCTCCAGGTCCTGATTGGCTTGCTCCGACTGGCCGTTAGACTAGGGGTGAAAACCAGAGGACAGGGTGGCCGACGACCCAATCAGTGTGCACAATGCTTTCCAGAACCGGGACGAGAACTGCGATCAGAGACCATGTCCACCGGAAGTCCATGGATCCGGAAGACGTGCTACACCATGAGCTGGGCCATCTCCTTGGCTGAGGGTAACTTGGGAAGGGGAACCTATCCACCACCGTAAGGATAGCCGTGTTGCCATCTGAAAGAGGGAGGCCAGTGATGAAATCCAGGGATATATGGGACCAGGGGCAGTGAGGAACAAGGAGTGGTTGAAGGAGGCTAGCCAGAGCTTGCCGCAGAGTCTTATTTCTGAGCACACACACAGTGCGGGTGGCGACGAATGCAGTGACGTCAGGAACCATGGTGGGGCACCAAAAATGTTGTCGTACAAAGGCCAGGTTTCGACGGGAGCCAGATTGGCAGGCAAGTCTGGAGGAATGAGCTCATTCCAGGACTGGGGTACAGGCAGAGTCCAGGACAAACATCTGGTTAGGTCCAACTTCGAGAAGATCGTAGCCCCCGTAGAGGCTCAAAAACCAAGGAGATGAGTGGTAGCGGGTATTGTTTTTAACCGTGATATCATTAAGGCCCTGGTAGTCGATACACGGGTGCAGGGTTTTGTCCTTCTCCACAAAGAACCCTGTGCTGGCGGGGGAGACAGATGGACGGATACACCCTGCAGCCAGGGAGTCCCCAATGTACCCTTCCATCGCCTTGGTCTCCGGACCCGACTGGGAATAAAGCCACCCCCCTGAAGTGGTGTAGTGCCCGGGAGAAGGTCGATAATGCAGTCGTAGGGCTGATGCGGAGGAAGTGCTGTGGTCCGGCCCTTGTTGAAAACCTCCTGGAGATCCTGGTACTCCGTGGGAACAGCGGAGAGGTCGAAGGCTTTTCCCAAGCACGCAGGAAGATGTCCTGTGCCGACTTCAGACAATGAGCGTGGCAGAACGGGCTCCAACCCTTGATAAAACCAACAGTCCAGTTGATGAGGGGATTGTGCCGCTGAAGCCATGAAAACCCCAATACCACGGGTACCTGAGGAGATTCGATGAGCAGAAATTGCATAGACCCACTGTGGTTACCTGACACTCGCAGGTTGATAGGAACTGTATTATGGGTGACTCTGCCAATAGAGTGACCGTCCGGTGCTCTGACGTCCATGGGAATGGAGAGGGGTTGAGTGGGGATACCTGAACTTTGACACCAGGGTAGCGTCTATAAAACTCTAGTCAGGCCCAGAGTCAATGAGTACCCGGAGAGATTTAGACTGGTCACCCCACAGCAGGATGGCATGGAGCGGGGTACAAGTAATGGGAGATTGGAAATTCTCTGCCTGGTCTTTTAATGGACAGTTAGAAATTAAATGTCCTGTAGTTCCACAATACAGGCAGCTCTTGGTGTTCAGTCTGGGTAAACATTCGGCAGGAGACAATCTAGCTGTGCCAAGTTGCATATGCTCCGGAGGACGCAAGTTGGCAGACCTCTGTAATATCCGGGGGAACTCGGATTCTCTTGGTAATGTAGAGGCCGGGGACTTCCGGGATTCCTCGGAGGTAAGGTGGAATCCGTGAACAAAAGAGTGTGACTGGGAACAGACCTCTCCCTCCTAATGTTCCCATAGCCGTCCATCAATCCGTATGGTCAAGGCGAGGAGAGAGTCGAGATCTATGGGCAGCTCCCGAGCTGTGAGCTCATCTCCTCCTCCGATAATCCATGAAGGAACATGTCGAACAGGGATTCCGTGTTCCAGAGACTCTTGGCGGCCAATGTGCGGAAAGCGACAGCATAGTCTGCCACACTACAGGAGTCTTGACGTTGGAGGAGTAGCTTCTGAGCAGCCTCTCTCCCGGACAACGGAGAATCGACCATCTTTTTTACCTTCGCCATGAACTCCTCCAGACTGAAGCACACGGTGGATTGTTGCTCCTACACCGCCATAGCCCAGGCGAGAGCCCTCCCGGACATCAGCGTTATCAGGTGCTCTAACTTTGAGCGGTCTGAGGGAAAAGAAGAGGTCTGCAGCTCGAAGATGAAGGAGCACTTGGAGAGAAACACCCAACAGGTTCCTGAATCTTCAGTGTAGCGCTCCGAAGAAGGTAAGCAGGGTTCTCGAGGAGCCTGGGGAGACCTGCTGCTGACAGCGGGGTTACTGTGAGGCTACTGTTATGGCTGGCTGCCTAATAGATCATCTGCGGAATTGCTCCAGCAATGTGTTGAAAGTGTGGTCATGACGTTCCACTAAGGTCTGGAATCCTTCCATAAGATTTTGAAGAAACTCCTTGTGTCTTCCAATGGTGGCTCCTTGGGAGGATACGGCGTTGCAGAGCTGGTCCGAGTCTGCTGGGTCAGTGATAGCCAGTTCGTACTGACAAGACTCAGGAAAAGACCCAGATGCAGACACAGGAGGCAGATAGTTCGAATCTCAGATGTTTATTAAAAAACAGGGGCCAGGCAAACGGCAGGTCAAGGGCAGGCAGAGGTCAGTAATCCAAGGCAGAGTCAAACAGGGACAGAACGGCAGGCAGGCTCAGGGCAGGCAGAATGGTCAGAACCAGGTGGAATAGAAAACAGAAACTGGAGATACTGGAAAACACACTGGTAAGACAAGACAAGACGAACTGGCAACAGACAACAGCAAAAGCTGGTATAAGTACACAGGGTTGGAGACAAGTACGACAGATGAAACAGATCAGGGTGTGACAAAACGTGACCTTTTATTGTGATATTGAAGTAATTAAAGGTGTGGAGAGAAAATATTTGAAAACTGACTTCAATATTTAATGGTGCTATAAAAATGTCCTGCAGTGAGTTATAAAGTATTGGTTTAGAATGGCAATGAAATATTAACTGTATTGTAACATCCAGCTCAGTCTCGCATATTCATTGACGAATGGGACTTATATATGGAAGTTACTTTGAATGCACAATATTGTAACTACAATTCGGTCCCCATGCTTTTCTATAACAAGTCCCTCACATGTACACGCCTCTCCGATGGCCTTAAAGACAGTTCCGACACCAATGTAGCAAATTTGGGGATAACCCTGACTGGGACTCGAACCCAGTTCCAGCGACTGTCAACCCAACACCTCAGCCGTTACAAGAGATCCACACCTTTTGACAGGGTCACTAGGCGGTACATTAAGGTCGTTCCAATATGCTCTCTATTACCTGTGGCAAACACAATCAACCTGAAACAAACACATTCACAACATTGCCGATACTTGTCACCAGAAATCAATGTTACGGATTGCACTTTTAAGCGTCTTTGACATGACCCACTGGGCTCAGACGTCAATTCAACGTCTATTCCACATTGGTTCAATGTAATTTTATTGAAATGACTTGGAAAAAACCTTTATTCAACCAGTGTGTGCCCAGTGTGGAGGTTACAAGATTGTTTCCTGTCCTGGATTAATTTTTTACATCCACTTTGATATACCACTGTATAATTAAGCAATAAGACCCAAGGGGGTGTGGCTGTTCTTAAGCACAACATGAAGCGTAGTGCCTGGACACAAACCATAACCGTGGTATATTGGCCATATACCACAAACCCCAGAGGTGCTTTATTGCTGTAAAAAAAAGAACAGTAAACAAGTATTTTTGTGTCATACCCGTGGTATATTGTCTGATATACACATGGTTATAATTGCAAATTGAGAGACTAAAATTGGAATGTGATGTATATGATTCGGATAAGGTCATGTTTTTATACCGCTCATAGTAGTATGGTGCCACCTTGTGGAATATTTCGAAAGGAAATACTTTTACACCAATTCCTCATCCAGAACAGTAGATGAAAGTAATTGATGCAACTAAAGGAGAGAGAAAACAATACTAAAAAAGCCATGTCCAGGTCCTACAGAAATTTCTATGAATTAGCAGCTAATTATCATTTCATTTTTGAGGGATAAATACAGGCAAATATATTGATACAAATCACCTTGGCCTTGTGAAGGTAAGCCTACACAAGACACAAACCTTAGTTTAAGTGTTTCTAAAATCCCCCATGGGAAAAACGAATGGTGTAAAAATGATTGGAAACATTTCCCTGTTTGACCGCTAGGTTATATGGGTAGTATGACTCATAATGCGGTATTCTATAGATTCTTGCCCTTGGTGTGGCTCTTTCACTGCTCCTGGCATCACTGCACCACCACTGTCCATATGATTCCATTAGCCACTGACTTGCTCATTTGCACCTTCACATCCACCTCCTCTCTCCTATGAGCATAATGTGTAGAACATCATTAGATACAGCTTCAAAAATGTTGCTGTCTTTTTTTAAGAGAAACGGGGCTGGCAGGTAGGATTTAGTTCCTCCTTGTTTCTGGCCCACACTCCAGTACAGTAGGTGGCGGTAATGCACTAAAACGTTGGATGCCAACCGCCGATAAACGCCACAGAACAAGAAGAAGACATTTCTCTCAAGAGGCGTGGCGTGACGACACCACGTTCTGACAGGAATATCGCCCAAATTTGGCGGCAGTTTCCTGTGTGCGCTTACACAAGCCCCATGATGGTACGCTTTTCTCGCGTGTTTGCCGCGTTCCTCCGCCAGAAGGACTGGTCGTCCAAGTTTACCACAGTGAAGTGTTCAAGTACAAAGGCAGAACCGCGACTTCACAGAATGGAGTATCAGGTAAGATACTGTGGCTATCATCTGCTAGCCAATGTGCTAGCAAGTTAACGTACTATCTAACGTTAGCTCGCTAGTTTGACAAGTTCATGGTTCACTAGGTTACCTGCCGCCCCAAAAATCTTACACAAGACCATGAAATTAAAACCTTGCCAATTCCACTTTGTAGTGTTCGATACACACGTGTTTCATTAAGACTATAGTTCATAACGGGGGAAAAACGCTTAACTACATTTTAACAAAATAATTTCACATGCTACAGAACGGTCTAAACTTTAAGCAGACTGTCACTGTCTGTTGAATGCATGAGTTTACCTTGGCAGCTATATTTACTTTGTTAATAATCTCGCACCATGACTTTACCAGCAACACATAAATTAGCCTGTGGGCTGAGCTATCCAGCTAGATAGTAGAGACCGTTTGTGGAGATAGCTAGCTTGTAAGTGAAAGTTGAGCAGGTATGGTTGGTACAGTAGCTACGTTTTTTAAAAGTGCACACTTTTAATTGGGGCGTTGGTGTTTGCATACTAACTAGTTTAAGTAGGCTAACAAAATATTCAATTGCTCAGCGGAACATTTATTATTATTTTTTACAAATAACTTCAGGAAAACATTCATGCTGCGAAGTTTGCTAAAACGGACCCGCCATGCTGCCTAGCCTCATAACTTACACCAGATAACAGATTAGCTAATGTCCACCCCAAAGCCAGTCCAACAACATTCGGTAGTTTTAATAGTATTTGTCCCTTGCACGTGAACACTAGTTTGCTGATTTGAAGGTAAATGATTACTAGATAGATGGCGAAGTTGGAAAATGGCTCTCATTTATTTGTATGTATAGAAGCTGTTGATCAAGTTGAACGTGAGCCATAAACTTGTCAAACTAGCGAGCCAACGTTAGATAGATAGTACGTTAACTTGCTGGCGCTGGACTTGTAACCGAAAGGTTGCAAGATCGAATCCCAGAGCTGACAAGGTAAAAATCTGTCGTTCTCCCCCTGAACAAGGCACAAATACTGTTCCTAGGCCGTCATTGAAAATAATAATTTGTTCTTAACTGACTTGCCTAGTTAAATAAATGTAAAATAAAATACCTTCCAGAGATATGGAAAACTACATGCACTTTTGTGTTTTTTTCTGGCACTACAGGATGCAGTGTGCACCCTCAATACCCTGCAGACCAATGCCTGTGCCCTGGAGCAAGTGCGTCGAGAGCGGGGTCACCCTCAACTCCAGCTCCAGGCCATGAGGGGCTTCCTGGAGCGAGCAGGCCTGGTGGTAAATATATTCTACAGCAGTGTCTCCCCCTACCATTTATTCTGGATTGTCATTTGAAATGATCAAGAATTGATTATCTCCTAATCTAAATGTTTTCCCATTTTCATTCCAAGGTGGAAGAACTTGACCATCTCAATATCATTCATGTCACAGGAACGAAAGGCAAGGTGTGGAGTGTGTGTGTGTTTAAATCCACTAATCTATGAGCTAGCCCCAAGCTCGTATCTTGTGCAAAGTTTGCCAAACAAATGTTGTAAACAACTTGATATGGCATTGTGGGAAGAAGGTGAGTAATGTTTCAAATTTTTATCTTTCAGGGGTCAACGTGCGCCTTCACAGAACAAATACTGAGAAGTTACGGTTTTCGGACTGGATTTTACAGGTACATATCAAGAAGTATCAAATCCAGAGCAGTCCTACCTACAACAAATTAATTGTTGAGAAAAAAAGGGCTGTTTTTGATGCTGAGTTAAGGACATTTACTTGTGGTTACCAGCCTCATCCAGTTAACCCAGCCATAATCTGTCATCTGATTTTCTGCATGAAACATTATTCATTAAGTTCACGTACTGCTGAGCCAACGTTCTTGTGTAGTAGTTACAGAGCAGTGGTCACGATCGAGTGCGCCTATTGCGCTGGCCAATCGGATAGCTCAAATCACCATACAGCATCCACAACCCTGGCCACAGCCTATGTGAGATTTCATAACTTTTAAAACCATGGCCAGAGACTGTCAAAGAATATAGCAAAGAGCTGTGGCTTTTGAGTGAGTTAACGTCTTTTTATTCAGCTCTGTTAACACTTTTTTTTTTTATTCAACACTATTACAAAACACAACGCACTTCTCCCTACATCCACTTGGCGCTGCAATTAATGATTAGCCAAGTGTATCGATAGCCCTGAGTTTCTATTGTTATTAGCAGTTTGTCTATTTTAATATTGAGGAATATTTCACTTTCTTTGGTCATAGGAACAACATGAATTTGTGCATGATGCAGTGCAAGACAACTGGGAACTCGGAAATCTCCGCCTTCAGTGCGTTCAAGGCAACTGAGAACTCAGACAAAACGATCCCACTGGGAAAATTTGTTTTGAGCGGTCATCCAAGTCAGAAACTCTGGCATCTTTCTAGAGCTCAGACTTTCCGACCTGAAGATCAGACGTCATGATTTTACCAATTTAAAAAAAAAAAATATTTATTAATTAATTAGACCTAGCCTGCTGCATAAACCTCATTCTTACAGAACTGTTTTTATTAGATTAGTGTTAGTTAAACATTCCCATGTTTTGGATTTTTAACCCTTCTGAAGATGTATTGGAGAAATGAGACTCATTTTAGTCATAAGAAATTGATAAGTGTTTCAGTGAATTTCTACTCTACTGCAAAGGTTCGCTTACCATACCCCTGTTTTTAAGAATTAATAATCCTCAATTATATATTGTAACTCATGTTTTTGACTTAACACATTATTTTCTGTCGATTGCAGTTCCCCACATTTGGTACAAGTCAGGGAGAGGATAAGAATTAATGGAAAACCAATCGGCAAAGAACTCTTCACAAAATATTTCTGGCAGGTGTATGGACGGCTGTATGAAACCAAGGTAGTTGTGGAAAAAGGTTCCGATTCCAATTGTAGTGAAGGTTTGGAGTTCTGCTTTCTGTGCTCCTGGTCTTTGACCTCCGAGGAGAAGGGTGTGTCCTTAATGTGTTTCAGAATATGACACATTCTCCAACCATGACACGTTGCTCCCTCTTCTTTTCCTGTAGAGAAAATAAAATGTAATAAATTCTTCAAATATCTTTAAGTTGGATGTACTAAACTAAATGAGTTCTACTCATACATTTAAAATAGCAGGGCCCTTCACAATTTGCCTGTAACCGTTATACATCTGGGTTTGGGCCATTTCCTGAATTTAGCCAACTTTACCTTGTGTACTATTCCTGTCTCTAGCCGTTAGAACTGATAATGTAGTTTAGGGAGAAAATGAAAAACCTCTCGTCCTATAATGACCAGTGTCATATGATTTGTTGTAGATGTCCCATGCTGTAGCTGTCGCCCTTAAATGAGGTTGCATATCTGCTCATTGAGATGTTGATGGGATACTACGAAGCTGTTATAGTAATATCCTGTTGACCTTTGACCCCTCTCAGGACACTCACGGGGGGAGTATGCCCGCTTACTTCCGCTTCCTAACAATCCTGGCCTTCCACGTCTTCCTGCAGGAGAAGGTAGGTCGCTATAACCAGTGTACCACATCTCTCATATCAGGGCCTGTATTCCCATCATACCTCTGGTGTCCCTGTGCAGCGTTTCTGGGGCTGGTGGTTGCTCCCTTTCCCTTCAGTCCTTGTTCATTTCTTCACACACCTGATAGGATTGGCATGAAAAAGGAGACAAGGGGCCCCTCATGTTTTGCAGACACTAATGCATAGTGGTGACCTTTTATATTGGTGGTGGCATCTTCATGGCTACTAATGAGTCACACCCTGTACTGGTAAACATTTCTCCTGAGATTTATGGCCTATCTGTCACAGGGTCAGATGATCGACTCTCGTCAAATCAGGAAGTTAATTACATTTCATGACTCAATTCTTCTTGGTAAAATAAAAAAAAAAGTGGCACTTATCAATTCTTTCAATTGACCTCTTGAAATGACTGAATAGAAATGTGGGTTGAGCTCAGCCACCCATATTGTCTTGTGATGCAGGTGGACTTGGCAGTGATTGAAGTTGGGATTGGTGGAGCCTACGACTGCACAAACATAATCCGGTAAGAAGCATGGAATTGGATCCTATGGGATGGGAAACAAACAGGATTTAGTTCAATGGTCCGTAATCGCCTTTAATTTGATTAGAAATAGATCTCTATGATGATGCTGCAGCTGATGTAACCATTCCCTCTCATGGAATCCCCCTCTGCAGCATACCCTAATTCCCCTCACTGTACCCCCTGGCTCAGTTCCAAAGTCTCTAGTGACTACTGCTGTGTGCCTAATGTCTCACTGAACTCACTTGACAAGCCCTTCCACCATTTTGTCCTATGGTGCGACCTCATTAACAAAGCGTGACTGACTGTCTCGTCAAGCCTCCCATTTTGTCAGCAGCCCCATTTTGCAATGAAAGGTCTCCATTTATTGTTAGTTGATAGAGCGAGAGAGACATTGGATGCTATTTGAAGAGGGTTGTTGAGAACAGACCTTTTTTTAAATGAGCTAAAGACTTTCAGAAGATGTGCGACGTAGGCACAAGCATTCAGGTTTGATATGCTTATCTACTAACTATGTATGGAATACATTTTCTACGCTGGACAAATGATTAATTTGACTTGCCCCTGTACTTTCCCATAATTGAGATACAAATCATTCTCGCCTGTAGGACCTCTCCATGGTCAGATCAGAGCTAGTACTACATTAGATGGTCACCAACACGAGAACTGGCAGATCTGACATGCAGTTCATTTCTGTTCTCACCCTTCACCTGCTGGTTACACTTCCAAAACAAGTAACTAATACAAACTAGTTAAAGGTAGACTCAGCGCTATGATGTAGATGCAGAAAGTAAACCACCTGGTGGGTCATTTTCCGCAACCACTAAGAGCATTGAAACACGAGGCTCAACTTCTCTGTTTTGTTCCCGTGGCTACCACGCTCTAACAGCGTGAAGTGAACCCGTGCACATGCTCGGATGATGTGAGATCAGAGTGTTGCGTGTCGCTCACTTCTACCACATGGCTATGTCATTTAGAGTCTACCTTTAACATGAAATCTGATTAAAAATGTAATTCATGCAGTAACTTACAGACCATTTATCTCACTCTCACTTTCCCTGCTGTATAAACAAAGTTATTTTGTGTGAAGATCCATTGAGTCCACTGAACTCTGTAGTCTATGCTCTGTATGTCCTCTTCTGACAGGAGGCCGTGGGTGTGTGGCATCGCCTCCCTGGGTATAGATCACACCTCAATACTGGGGGATACCATCGAGAAAATTGCCTGGCAGAAAGGGGGCATTTTTAAGGTTAGATTGCAGTACAGTTTAACTCTTGCTTTGTCAAGGCTGCACTTTTGATACATTCTGACTCAGAACATTTTCAGAACACCACCTCTAGAATGTTACAAAGTAGCCTCAATTGACGCATGATTGTTTAATGCATGTAGTAAAACACCAAGAAAGCCACAAGTGCTAACATTTGACTATGCTGAAATAAACAGGAGTTACTGACGTTATTTAATTATTTCTCGTGTCTCCTCAGCCAGGAGTTCCTGCCTTCACTGTGAAGCAACCCGACGGCCCTATGATGGTTCTCAAAGAGAGAGCAAAGGAGATTGGGGTGAGCCAATAAAGAAGTCATAAAACAAGATACAACATTGTCTGTAGACTGTTTGTAGATACTTGGCCTATAATCAAGTATGAGCACAATGTTTCCCCTGTATTTATTTAGCAGTGGTGCCCCACTTTATTAATTTGAGTAAAATGTCCTTTTAAAAAGTCAGCAGAAGTTTCCTCAGTCGTTTAATGAAGAAAAAAAAACTATCCTGGGCGGGCATATGACAGTTTCAAAGAGCCTCGTAAGAATTCTATGATATATGCAAGCAGTAAATGAGCAAATGGTTTAATAATGTTACATTTCAGGGTAATAACACAAACAATTGCATAATATCGGACTTTGATGTGAATTATGATCGTTGATATCTATCCCTTGGACTGTCCTTGAATAACTTTGACTCTTTCTCCTACCCTCTCTCTTCCTCCTCCTCAGTGTCCTCTCTGGGTGTGCCCAGAACTGGAGGAGTACCCTGCTGACTCGGGACCTCTGCGCCTGGGCCTGGCTGGCCACCACCAGCGCTCCAACGCCTCCCTTGCCCTGCAGCTCAGCCACAGTTGGCTACAGAGACGCTGCCTTTCTGGTAGGTCGGAGTGAGTGTTTGAAGCTGGTCTGTGGGTGGTAGGGTAAAGGAACAACCTGGGTGTATACAGGTGTGAGATTGTTGGACATGGTATGTTTTGATTGTGTGCTGATTTCAGGTCATGTGTAATCCTCATCTTCTACTCTTCTCCTGTAGACCAGAGCATCCCTTCCCCCGCTGACGAGAGTAAAGGCGTGTCGCCGGCCGCTGGCTTCCAGCCAAGCCCCATTATGGCGAAAGGTCAGTTCAATAGAACAACTCCAACACACTCACCTGCAAAATAACAGCCTCTGGTGAAAACCACGGGGGTGAACTCAATCACCTGAGCATTGATAGGTCATGAAAATACTAAAAATACTAAGTGTTTTTCTCTGAATTTGAGGGTGGGGGGGTTGAATTACTAATGGCTTTATAGCAGAGGACTAGGTGGACTGTATATCAAGGTCCATGGTTCGTTCCCCTGTTTCAGCACCAACAACCAAGGAAGCCTCCCAGCGCAACTTCCTGCTTACACTTATCAAATCATTTTAGATCTGCAGTAGATGCTAGGGTTCCATTTTGGTATTCAGCAACAGTACATCGCTTTCCTCTTGGGCGGTAGGGCTGGAGGACACTGCGTGGCCGGGGAGGACCCAGACTCTGAAGCATGGCCCAGTCACCTACTTCCTGGACGGAGCCCACACCACCCGTAGCATGCTGGCCTGTGTAAGCTGGTTCAGCGAGGTTGCTGCTCAACACGAAAGAACCACAGGGTCAGTATCTACGTGTGAGTTTGTGCTCCACTAGGTCTGTGTGTTGTCCTGGCAATTGTGGTCTATGCATCTTACCATTTGTTGAGCTCTGCAATTCAAGCGAAGTCTGTCAGTTGATAATCTGTGGTATCCTAACCGTATACCTACCCCCTATGTCTCCTCAGTGGTCCTGTGGTCAGAGTGCTACTGTTCAACGCCACAGGGGAGAGAGACTCGGCAGCCATGCTTAAGTTACTGGTGGTGCGTACACTAGGCTAGGTTAACTGCACAACAACGATAGGTACTAAACATTCAAAATCAATGTTTCGCAATCACAAATGATGTCAGCCCATCCTGTAGTGATGGTATTGTCATATACAGTGCATTCGGACATTTTGTTATGTTACAGCCTTATTCTAAAATGGAGAAACAATTATTTCATCCATCTACACACAATACCCCATATTGAGAGGTAAAACATGTTTTTAGAAATGTTTGCAAATTTATTACAAGTAAACAGATGCATACAGTTGAAGTCGGAAGTTTACATACACTTAGGTTGGAGTCATTAACTTGTTTTTTCAACCACTCTACACATTTCTTTTTAACAAACTATAGTTTTGGCAAGTCGGTTAGGACATCTATTTTGCATGACACAAGTAATTTTTCCAACAATTGTTTACAGACAGATTATTTCACTTAACTCACTGTATCACAATTCCAGTGGATCAGAAGTTTACATGCACTAAGTTGACTGCCTTTAAACAGCTTGGAAAATTCCAGAAAATGTCATGGCTTTAGAAGCTTCTGAAATAATTTGAGTCAATTGGAGGTGTACCTGTTGATGTATTTCAAGGCCTACCTTCAAACTCGGTGGGGATGTTTTTCAGCAGTAGGGACTGGGAGACTAGTCAGGCTCGAGGGAAAGATGAACGGAGCAAAGTACAGAGATGAAAACCTGCTCCAGGTCGATCAGAACCTCAGACTGGGTGAAGGTTCACCTTCCAACACGACAACGACCCTCGGCACACAGCCAAGACAATGCAGGAGTGGCTTCTGGACATGTCTCTGAATGTCCTTGAGTGGCCCAGCCAGAGCCCGGGTCTGAATACTTTCAGAACGCACTGTATGGACAGCAGCTAGCCTAGTGGTTAAGAGCAGTGGGCCAGTAACTGAAAGGTCGTTGGTTCAAATCCCCAAGCTGACTAAGTGAAATCTCTGTGCACTTGGAGCAAGGCTTCTAACACTAATTGCTCCTGTAAGTCGCTCTGGATAAGAGCGTTTGCTAAATGACTAAAATATAAAATATATGCCATGTTTGTAGGACAACTGTAACTGATTTAGTTTTTTCTGTATTGGGTTTTCAGCCATGCCATTTTGACTTTGCTGTGTTCTGCCCCAACATCACAGAGGCCATTGCATCATGTAATGCAGGTAAGGCTGTCACATTGTGATTTTTAGCCAGGCATAACATACACCAACTACGTTGTCAATGACTGTGGCTTGACAGATCCAACAGTAGCCTAGTATGATGACATGAATAGCTCTTCCGTTGTAATTATGCGACGCGATCTGTGTTAATCATTGGTGTAAATGTGAGCATGTTCTCACTTCACTGTCAATGGAAGGGCAAAGAAGGATGTTGCTGTGTTAACATGGTGTCCAAACCAGCAAACATTGTCACAAATCTAATGGCCGACGTGTTGCTTTTATGTTCTGGCTATTAATGTGTGAAAATAAAATGGTTCTGCATGTGATTTCCCTTTGACGGTACAATCTGCCATTTTAAATTATGCCCATTTTGATTCTGGAAGAATGTAGCATTGTGTAACCTTCCCTCCCCTCAGACCAACAAAACTTCAATGTCTCTGTGGAAAATATGCTCACCCGTTGCCTGGACAACCAGAGGAGCTGGCGCCTGCTCAACGGCCAGGAAGAGAAGCCCGGCGCCCAGCTGCTCATCTCCCGCGACGCTCTCCCACTGGTGGCAGCCGAGCGCTGCAGCAAAACCCTAGTCTTCCCCTGCATCCTCAGCGCCCTCCAGTGGCTTAGCCAGGGCAGGGACTCTGTCTTGGCACACCCGGACAAGAGGGTCATCCCCGTCAAGCCCAGCGTGACAGCCAAAGCCGCTCCGCTAAGAGATGCCACTGGCATCCACGTCCTCGTCGCTGGAAGCCTCCATCTGGTTGGGGGCGTCCTGAAACACCTCGACCCTTCCTTTGCCTCTTAAAGGAATGGTTCTGTCAGAACAGCAATAGATCAGATTGATTTGTCTGGTAAGCAGAATCAAGAAGAAACCCTCTCTGGAGAGAGCTAAATGCTGGGATATCATGCAGCCTAAGGGAAAGCTTGTTAGCTATGCTTACTGGCAGGTTATTCAATTTGTACCAGGCAACAGGGTTTTGTGTCACCCCCAGTCCTTGGTAAGCCTAATTGAAATGGCCATTGCTAGAACCTTCTATTTCAATTGATAAATAGAGGGCTCTGGCCAATACAAGTTCATGTCAAATGTTTTAGCCAGTACCACACAGAGCCTTACTGAGGATCACACGTTATTTTATTTTGACAGGGAGCCATTTGGAGACCTTGGTCTCTTTTATAGATGAGCCCTACAATGACATTTTAAAACATATATACATCAGTACACTACGAAAAGAGAACCACAGATAGAAAACAATCAGTGTAAGGTTCTGGTACAAATTCCAGATAGACACCAAAGGAAGTTTAAACTAGATGTATTACACACAAACTGGATGCTACAGCTCCATAGCACACAAACCGGTCACACATGCATATATATTTATGCCTTCTGGCTAGGTGGGGTCACCTCTTTGTGTCTAGGATAAACAGTCAGTCAGTGCTGGGCAAGAACTCTGTTCCTCCCTCCTATTGATAGCATGAGTCCAGATCCTTTGTGGGCAGGGTAAGAGAGACTAGTGTCTCACACACAATCTAGCCCCCCCTGCACTGCAATAAGTCTCCAGTCCCAACATCCTAACCAATGACAAGTTATTACTACTAATAAGTGATTGTGCAATTATAAACTGGCTCATGCAACACAAACAGATTCAAGTCAATTAGTATCCAACAATAGAAAACAAAATATTAACCCTAAGTCTTATACTTGAAGCTAAAACTGTTTACATGGACTTTTGGGGGGTTCATTTGTGCGATTTCCAGTATGACACGGGTGTTTACAGTTATTGTTTATGTGAAGTGGTATTGTGCTTTAAAAGCATTTGAGAAGAAGGTAGTGGGACGGTAGGCCCCTAAAATGACAGGTAATCCAAAGAAAGTGTGGAAACGGTTAGTCAAAGGCCTCACTCTTTCCACCCAGTACGTTTCTTTGGGTTGTGTACAAGAATGGCTTTCTTTCCTGTCCTTTCATTGCTACCAATAAGAGACAGGGAGAGGGTTGCAACATGAACTGGATTTCTTACAAAGAGAACAGTTTTTAATTTTTGTTTTGTTTCACTATTTCCTAGTGAGATCCTCATTTGCCGATCTCGCAGACTTGCATTATTTGTTGACTGTATTCTTAAACATTTCAAATGTGCTTCGTGTAGCTATCATTGTGTTGGTAAATCAGATATTCTCCCTTCAATAAAAAAATTGAACACCTCTACAATAAAACTAGACCTTTAGCGTTGAGCACAATGTAAACTAACATGTCTGTAAATTACTCTACGGTGTCATAAGCGATAAGTCTTTTATACTGCAGTTGCTTTGTGACTAACATTTCAGAATGTTCATTGCCTTGTAAATTTGTGTCTGAGTGCAATTGTATGTCTACTGTAAAGAAACCCACAAACACACTAGAGGTAGGGTGTATTTGTAAGTCGGTATCTGTTACAAAGCTTTTTGCAATAGAACCTGTCTTAATCTAGTAACCAAATGGAACAAAACCGGGAGGGACCTACCTAAATTTAACAAAAATAGTTTCTATTGGACAAAGTTTTCTGTTATGGAGGAGACTGTTTTGGAAACTGACTAATGAATAAATTCCCCACAAAAAAAATCACCAGGGGTGTATTCACTAGGAACCAAACAGAATGAAACAGGGAGGGCTCTACATGAATTTGTCCAATAGAAAGTAGAAACTCTTGTTTCCTGTTGCAAAACGTTTTGTACTAATGCTTACACCCAAAGTACCATGGAAATTAGCGCTTGATTTGAGTGATTGGCCCTGTTCTAGTCTGACTATATTGCAGTCATGCTGCAGTACACACAGCAACTAATGGGTGCCCTATCGACTGCACAGCCAGGTATAAGATTGCTACAGGTAGATGATATGATCCAGGCATTGTGCGATCTGGCAGGTGACTGCAATGTAGTTGGCCTGGAATGCAGTCAATATTTCAGTCAATATTTCCCTGGGTTTTAGAAACTGCTAGACTATTCCCAAATCTGTTTTAAAGTGGTCTTAACATTTCAGCGAAATGCTATAGTTTTAAATGTATGTGCACTTAAGATAATTAAATGAATCATTAACAGATGTGTTTTCTTATGCATCATATTGTCCAGTTTGGAAGCACTAGTATTTAAGTGGTTACTGCATTTTCCACTCTTTCCAGCATTGATATTTGGTGATTCTTGCTTTGTACACGGCCTGGAATGTAATGCAGATGAAATTGTTTTACATTCTCAATGTTTCAAGCAGAACATGTCATTTGTTAAACAAACGAGGAAAAGTACCAAAAATACAAGGAAAAATGTATTACCCAAAACAAAAGATTATCTTAAACGCAAAACAAGAAAAACGTACGACGTAGCATAATTTCTTTTATGCGTCAGAGCGTAAATCCTGCCGGAAGTGAGTTGCTTGCCATTATGCTTTTTTAGAAAAATGGCGACCGACAAAATATATATGTTTACGGCTACTATTGTGTTATTTTTGTTATTTCTCAGAGAAAGCCATTGCAGGTTACATCATCTTAAACTCGAGGTAGGTTTATTTGCCAGTTTCATATTGCCGCTTACTGTCATACAAGTGAATAGGGTTTCATGCCAATCAGACCTAGCTAGCTAGCGGTTCATCATAATAAATACATCGTCTAGTGTAGCTAATTACGCGTGGATAAGACATAAGGTCGCAATACTTGCTCGTCTTTAATGGTATTTAACATGTTTATCCACTGAACGTTTTAGCTAACAAACAACACTTGTTAGCTATGTTGCTTTTGATTTAATAGCTGGTCACCTTGTACTATGATTTGAAAATGGTAGGCCACAATTATTGACTAAGTGTGGTGGCCAGCTAATCTCTAATGCACTGATACTACAATGTCAATTAACAGTAACCTTGATCAAAATCAAATTTGGTTTGTCACTTACATTCTTTCAGGATGACATTCGGCAGAAAGTCCACCTGAACACTTTTGGCTTCTACAAACATGGTTACATGATAGTGAATATGTCCAGTCTTACCCTTACTGGGGAGGATCTGGACAAGATTGACAGCTCCACGGTAAGATCCATTTCAATGTCTGTCAGTGGTCTGTTCAATACATTTTCTAGGAATTGTCATTGCATGAGAAGCCCCATTGGGAAATGATGTAGCCAGGTACATTTAATCTTCTTATTTACAAAATGCATGGCTCTGACCAACATCTATTTTGTAATCTTTGTCCGTTTCCTATTCAGGTTGGATTCAGTCTGGATAGGACAAGCAGCAATGGCTTCTCTACGTATTTAGTGAGTATCCATTCTAGTCTAAGATCTGTTTGTTGTTATTACTGAAGCTTTTCAACATGGACTAGGCCTACACAGGAGCTACTCCTACTAACAGGATGAGATCAATAATGTCTGGTGTGTTTGTGCGTGTGCACAGGATGATCAAGATCTGGACTACTGTGTCCTTAAGAAGTCTCCCAGCAGTGACGTCGCTGTGGCATTGCTGTTATTTGACTTCAAGAAAAATGAGTGAGTTTCTATCTGACCGCAGGGAACCCCATGTACCCTTCTACAAAGAGTTACCATTGCTTACAAGTAGTTTTTTTTATTTAACCTTTATTTAATCAGGCTAGTCAACTTGATGGCTGCGGTTTTACAGTCCCCTAATCAATTGTGCTATTATGTGTTTTTTTCCTGCGTTATTTCTAACTTGTTTTGTACATAATGTTTCTGCCACTGTCTCTTATGACTGAAAAGAGCTTCTAGATATCAGGACAGCGATTACTCACCTCGTACCGGAAGAAGATTTTTTCTTTAACGAGTCGGACACGAAGGATTTACTCCAGACACCCGACAAGGCCCTCATCATCTCATTCGCAGGAGAAAGAGACAGATATATATTGGGGATGTAGGTCTGGGTGCCTTGTAAGGATCCGACGGCGAGTGGGTAATCTGCCTTTGTACGTTGGCAATCATTGGATAAGAAAATAGACTCACTACGAGCACGTACATCCTACCAACAGGGCATTAAACTGTAATATCTTATGTTTCACCGAGTCGTGGCTGAATGACAACATGAATAACATACAGCTGGTTGGTTTTACACTTTTTTGTCAGGATAGAACAGCAGCCTCTGATAAGACAAGGGGTGATGGTCTACAGTGGGGCAAAAAAGTATTTAGTCAGCCACCAATTGTGCAAGTTCTCCCACTTAAAAAGATGAGAGAGGCCTGTAATTTTCATCATAGGTACACTTCAACTATGACAGACAAAATGAGGAAAAAAATCCAGGAAATCACATTGTAGGATTTTTAATGAATTTATTTGCAAATTATGGTGGAAAATAAGTATTTGGTCAATAACAAAAGTTTATCTCAATACTTTGTTATATACCCTTTGTTGGCAATGACAGAGGTCAAACGTTTTCTGTAAGTCTTCACAAGGTTTTCACACACTGTTGCTGGTATTTTGGCCCATTCCTCCATGCAGATCTCCTCTAGAGCAATGATGTTTTGGGGCTGTTGCTGGGCAACACGGACTTTCAACTCCCTCCAAAGATTTTCTATGGGGTTGAGATCTGGAGACTGGCTAGGCCACTCCAGGACCTTGAAATGCTTCTTACGAAGCCACTCCTTCGTTGCACGGGCGGTGTGTTTGGGATCATTGTCATGCTGAAAGACCCAGCCACGTTTCATCTTCAATGCCCTTGCTGATGGAAGGAGGTTTTCACTCAAAATCTCACGATACATGGCGCCATTCATTCTTTCCTTTACACGGATCAGTCGTCCTGGTCCCTTTGCAGAAAAACCGCCCCAAAGCATGATGTTTCCACCCCCATGCTTCACAGTAGGTATGGTGTTCTTTGGATGCAACTCAGCATTCTTTGTCCTCCAAACACGACGAGTTGAGTTTTTACCAAAAATTATATTTTGGTTTCATCTGACCATATGACATTCTCCCAATCTTCTTCTGGATCATCCAAATGCTCTCTAGCAAACTTCAGACGGGCCTGGACATGTACTGGCTTAAGCAGGGGGACACGTCTGGCACTGCAGGATTTGAGTCCCTGGCGGCGTAGTGTGTTACTGATGGTAGGCTTTGTTACTTTGGTCCCAGCTCTCTGCAGGTCATTCACTAGGTCCCCCCGTGTGGTTCTGGGATTTTTGCTCACCGTTCTTGTGATCATTTTGACCCCACGGGGTGAGATCTTGCGTGGAGCCCCAGATCCAGGGAGATTATCAGTGGTCTTGTATGTCTTCCATTTCCTAATAATTGCTCCCACAGTTGATTTCTTCAAACCAAGCTGCTTACCTATTGCAGATTCAGTCTTCCCAGCCTGGTGCAGGTCTACAATTTTGTTTCTGGTGTCCTTTGACAGCTCTTTGGTCTTGGCCATAGTGGAGTTTGGAGTGTGACTGTTTGAGGTTGTGGACAGGTGTCTTTTATACTGATAACAAGTTCAAACAGGTGCCATTAATACAGGTAATGAGTGGAGGACAGAGGAGCCTCTTAAAGAAGAAGTTACAGGTCTGTGAGAGCCAGAAATCTTGCTTGTTTGTAGGTGACCAAATACTTATTTTCCACCATAATTTGTAAATAAATTCATTAAAAATCCTACAATGTGATTTTCTGGATTTTCTTTTCTCATTTTGTCTGTCATAGTTGAAGTGTACCTATGATGAAAATTACAGGCCTCTCTCATCTTTTTAAGTGGGAGAACTTGCACAATTGGAGGCTGACTAAATACTTTTTTGCCCCACTGTATGTATATTTGTAAACAACAGCTCGTGCACGAAATATAAGTAAGTCTCGAGGTTTTGCTTGCCTGAGGTAGAGTTTCTCATGATAAGCTGTAGACCACACTATTTACCAAGAGAGTTTATCTATATTCATCGTAGCTGTCTATTTACCACCACAAACCAATGCTGGCACTAAGAGTGCAGTTAAAGAGCTGTATATGGCCATAAGCAAACAGGAAAATGCTCATCCAGAGGCGGCGCTCCTAGTGTCCGCGGACTTTATTGCAGGGAAACTTAAATCTGTTTTACCTCATTTCTACCAGCATGTTACATGTGCAACAAGAGGAAAAAACTCTAGACCACCTTTACTCCGCAGGCGTACAAAGCTCACCATACATTTGGCAAATCTGACCATAATGCTATCCTCCTGATTCCGGCTTACAAGCAAAAATTAAAGCAGGAAGCATCAGTGACTCGGTCAATATAAAAGTGGTCAAATGAAGCAGATGCTAAGCTACAGGACTGTTTTGCTAGCAAAGACTGGAATATGTTCTGGGATTCTTCTGATGGCATTGAGCGTCGTCCAAAAGACTTCTTAACAACTTCTACCCCCAAGCCATAAGACTCCTGAACAACTAATCAAATGGCTACCCAGACTATTTATTGCCCCCCCCCCCCCCCCTCTTTTACGCTGCTACTCTGTTTATTATCTATGCATGGTCACTTTAACTCTCTTCTACATCTATATATTACCTCGACTAACCGGTGCCCCCGCACATTGACTCTGTACCGGTACCCCCTGTATATAGCCTCCCGCTATTGTTATTTTACTGCTGCTCTTTAATTATTTGTTACTTATTTTTTTACTTAAGTTATTTTTCTTAACTGATTTCACTGTAAGGTCTATACCTTTTCTATTCGGCGCATGTGATAAATCAAATTTAATTTGATTTGATTTAAGAACAAATCATTTCTACATTGACGCCCTGGCAAGAGTTATGGGCTAATTGTGGATTGAATCATATTGAGGAGTGTGGCTTTAAGCAGCCAAACATTTTTTTTGAAGTTATGTTATACCATAACTTTGGCTAAACATGTATTTTGTTTGTGTGTGACTCAGGGTGAAGATGAAGATGTCATCTGAGGAGAATGTGTTCCCTGACATCCTCCCTGGCCTCCGAGAGGCAATAGGCATTGAGACTGGAGCTGACCAACAGAAACCTGTAAAGGGGAAAGATGACACAAACCCTGTGGGAGACCATGGTGATGGTATGGTTCCTCATTACAGTTCATACATTTTTATTTAGGGCTGAATAAATACTGACTTGAGATGAGGACATGTTTTAAACTTGCATTGATGGTAGATTTACGCCAAAGTTCGAGATAGCTGAGGAATTCTGCATTTGAGCAGTGTAAGTTATGACCAATGGTTGAATATATTGTTTTATCTGTTGTACTAAACTTGTTCTCAATGTTGTCATTTGAATCCTAGGTGAGAGTAAACCCAAGCGGGATGTTGCAGAGGTAAGAATATTCATATAACATATACTGAACTCAAATACAAAAGCGATGTGAAACAATTTCAAAGATTTTTCTGAGTTACAGTTCATATTAGAAAATCAGTCAATTGCAATAAAATTAGGCCCTAATCTATGGATTTCACATGACTGGGAATACAGGTATGCATCTGTTGGTCACATATGCCTTTAAAAAAAAAAAATGGGCCAGGATTTCGTCACGGTATTTTTGTGCATTCAAATTGCCATCGATAAAATGCTAATGTGTTTGTTGTCTGTAGCTTATGCCTGCCAATACCATAACCCCACCACCAATATGGGGCACTCTGTTCACAACATCATAGACATGTTTTGCGGTTGTGAGGCCGGTTGGACATACTGCCACATTTTCTAAAACAACATGCGGGTTATGGTAGAGAAATTAACATTACATTCTTTGGCAACAGCTCTGGTAGACATTCCTGCAGTCAGCATGCCAATTGCACGCTACCTTTAAAACTTGACATCTGTGGCTTTGTGTTGTGTGACACAACTGCACATTTTAGAGTGGCCTTTTATTGGCCCCAGCACCTGTGTAATGACCATGCTGTTTAATCAGCTTCTTAATTTGCCACACCTGTCAAGTGGATGGATTATCTTGGCAAAGGAGAAATGCTCACTAACAGGGATGTAAACAAATTTGTGCACAAAATTTGAAAGAGATAAGCTTTTTGTGCGTATGGAAAACTTCTGGGATAATTTATTTCAGCTCATGAAACATGGGACCAACACTTTACATGTTGTATTTATATTTTTGTTCAGTATAGTTACTCTGTCACCCTTTGACCTCAACCAATGTAAGAAAATAAGTATCTGGATCTCAATCTTGCTCCCTCGTCCATTTACCCATGCCGACGGCACGCAATAAAAAGGTACATCTTTTTCATTGGAGCCCTGGTGTCTGGCGGTTTTGTAAGCAAATTACAAAGCTCTTGGCGTCACACACCATTAAAATACGTGACTGTGTTTCCTGGGTCATAATTTATACAACTTTGCTCTTGCACATTTAAATTTAAGTATTATTCAACAAAACGTTTTGTGAGAACTTTTTGTGAAACAAGTTTATTAGCACAGCAATTCCAACATGCTTTATCTCTGGGTTGGACTGTCACTGTTTTTCCTCTGAAAACTGATTAAGTGGTTTTGATTGATTTAGTGGATTTTATTCACCAAGGGACCTGTTCTCACTTATCTATGTCGGTCTGTCACCAAATAGAAATTGTACAGGAAAACCAGTGGCTCCCAAGGGCTGCATCCCAGATAAAGGGTTTTACCCAGTTACTAATTTAGCCAAGGGTTTGTGAATGAGGACTTTTTAAGGATTGCGATCCAGCCGTCGTTTCATCAAAGCACGTTTTCTGATCCCGCTCTCTTGATATTCACAGAAAAAGGCTGAAGTGCCTTTTCCACTCCATAGAAACAAAGAAGTCTTCTCCTTTCAGGTAAGGCTCGTTCACCAGGCTAATATAATTTATTTAGCTTGAGTTGGGCTACATAGGTCACAGGTGTTTCCCCCCCCCCCCCCCCCCTCCCTGCGTGCAGTTTCACTTCAACGTCAGCACAGACGAGCAGCAAGGCCTGTACAACTTCTACTTCCACAACTGCTACAGCAAAGACACTCAGATGGTTAACCCCCTCCGCTTCAGCATTGAAGTGAGTGTGTTTCTTTCACCCTCTTCGTAGTTTTCTTTTGTTGCAAGTTGAAGTTTGTATCTGGTTTATCAGGTGTGATTTTTCCTGATTTGTCAGGAGGACATCATTCCCTATTCGTACGTCATTGAAATGGACCTAGCCCCGTACCAATATCCACTTTTTCCTAATTTTCTATGTTGTCGAAATCACATCCTGAACATTATTTTATAATAAAATGAAACATTATTTTAGCCACACTTGCTTATTTGTGTCTGAATGGCTTTCAGATCAGCATCGAGGAGAAGAACCCCAACAGCTTCCTGTCTGCTGGGGAGATCCCCCTGCCCAAGCTCTACATCATCATGTCTATGTTCTTCTTTTTCCTCGGCACACTGTGGTTGCACGTTCTCCGCACTCAGCGGTGAGTTACCCAGGAGGAGGGGGGGGGGGTGTATTGCGGCACAGGAGATGTCAGCACTGTTTTGATCATGGCTGTGCCTTCCTTAACCTCTCTGGGATATGTCAAGCGTCCCACATGGCCAACATCCAGTGAAAATGCAGAGCGCCAAATTCAAATAAATTACTATAAAAATTTAACTTTCATGAAATCACACATGCAATAGACCAAATTAAAGCTACACTTGTTGTGAATCCAGCCAACGTGTCAGATTTCAAAAAGGCTTTACGACGAAAGCACACCAAACGATAATGTTAGGTCAGTACATAGTCACAGAAAAACACAGCCATTTTTCCAGCCAAAGAGAGGAGTCACAAAAAGCAGAAAGAGATAAAATTAATCACTAACCTTTGATCTTCATCAGATGACACTCATGTTACACAATACATGTATGTTTTGTTCGATAAAGTTCATATTTATATCCAAAATCTCCGTTTACATTGGCGCGTTACATTCAGTAATGTTTTGCTTCCAAAACATCCAGTGATTTTGCAGAGAGCCACATCAATTTACAGAAATGCTCATCATAAATGTTGATGAAAATACAAGTGTTATGCATGGAACTTTAGATAAACTTCTCCTTAATGCAACCGCTGTGTCAGATTTCAAAGAAGCTTTACCAAAAAAGCACACCATGCAATAATCTGAGTACAGCGCTCAGAGCCAGAGCCCAAACAAGCCATACAGATATCCGCCATGTTGTGGAGTCAACAAAGTCAGAAAGAGCATTATAAATATTCACTTACCTTTGATGATCTTAATCAGAATGCACTCGCAGGAATCCCAGTTCCACAATAAATGTTTGATTTGTTCGATAAAGTCCATAATTTATGTCCAACTACCTCCTTTTTGTTCGCGCGTTTAGTAAACAACCCAAACTGACGACGCGCGGGCAGGTCCAGGCGAAATTTCAGACGAAAAGTCATATTACAGTTCGTAGAAACATGTCAAACTAAGTATAGAATCAATCTTTAGGATGTTTTTATCATAAATCTTCAATAATGTTCCAACCGGAGAATTCCTTCGTCTGTAGAATTGCAATGGAACGCAAGCTACCTCTCACGTGAACAGCTCGTAGCACTCTGCCAGACCTCTGACTCATTCAGCTCCCATTCCCCCCTTCACAGTAGAAGCATCAAACAAGATTCTAAAGACTGTTGACATCTAGTGCAAGCCTTAGGAAGTGCAATATGACCCCATTTCCACAATCTTGGATAGGCAAAGAGTTGAAAAACTACAAACCTCAGATTTCCCACTTCCTGGTTAGATTTCTTCTCAGGTTTTTGCCTGCCATATGAGTTCTGTTATACTCACAGATATCATTCAAACAGTTTTAGAAACTTCAGAGTGTTTTCTATCCAAATCTACTAATTATATGCATATTCTAGCTTTTAGGACTGAGTAGCAGGCAGTTTACTCTGGGCACCTTTTTATCCAAGCTACTCAATACTGCCCCCCAGTCCCAAAGAAGTTAAGACTTGAAGAATAATTCATGACTATTCTATTTGTCCTGATTCAGAGGGGTTGGAAGACACATTTTGGTTGAATGCATTCAGTTGTGCAACTGACTAGGTATCTCATTTTCTTCACTAATCTGATCAGTCAGCATGCCACAGTGTGCTACCCTTTGTCTCATGTCATGACCTTTTACCTCAGAGTGCTCTGACTGCTCTATGAGCTCCTGAGCAAATGCTGTGGAAATACACTAACTGTAAGTTGGTCTAGAAAAGATCATCTGCTAAATTACTAAAATGTAAATGAATAGCAGTGGTCTTGCCTCAGTCACACCTGCATTGTTTTACATTGACCAGTAGAGGTCACCAGATAGCCAAACATTTACCTCCATACCAACGTAATATCATCATACTCTTCAAAATGTTTTAAGGATAACTATTTCCCTTGTTGAGATTAATTATTAATGTAATGGCATAAACCTAACCAATGTTAATTCCCTCTTTTCTCTCTCTCTTTACCCCGTCTCTTGTTCTTTCTCTGGCAGTGCTGATGTCTATAAAATCCACTGGCTCATGACTGCTCTCCCCTTCACCAAGTCTCTATCACTCATCTTCCACGCGGTGAGCACACAGACTACAATCCAAGCCTTGCTGTATTTAACTGCAAAAAAAGGGGGTGCTTCCAAGTTTTGAAGTAAAAATGAAATCAAATAGAATATAGTTTAGTTTGTCCAGCTTGAGTCATTAACTGATGTCTGAGACCTTTGTCTTCCAGATTGACTACTACTACATCTCTAACCAGGGTTTCCCCATAGAAGGATGGGCTGTGGTCTACTACATCACTCACCTGTAAGTCTCACCAGTAAAATGGCCTCCTCTGTGTCTCCGCTTCACCTGCACTGAAACTTATCAATGTCGTTTTGTCACTTGGTATGAGCGTGCAGTGCTTGTGTTTCTTCCTGCAGACTGAAGGGGGCACTCTTATTCATCACCATTGCTCTGATAGGGACCGGCTGGGCTTTTGTCAAGCACATCCTCTCAGATAAGGACAAGAAGATCTTCATGATTGTCATTCCACTACAGGTACAATACCATCCATCTAGAACCATCTAACTGTTGAGGCAAGATTACCATTGTACTTGATAACGTCTACAATGACAAGGTAGGCTGATCCTAGATTTGTGCTTAAAGGCATGACTACCATGATGATGGGTCATATTTATATAGTGACAAGGGATAGGCTGATCTTAAATCTTTACCCAAAAAGCATCCTAGTGGGGACTGCAGTGGCACTGATGGGAGCACATGACCTTTGACCCCTCCAGGTGCTGGCCAACGTGGCGTACATCATCTTAGAGTCTACAGAGGAGGGCACCACGGAGTACGGCCTGTGGAAAGAGGTGCTCTTCCTGGTGGACCTGCTGTGCTGCGGCGCCATCCTCTTCCCCGTGGTCTGGTGAGTTCTGAGGTTCTCTATGGGCAGTGTTTCCCCTAGGTTTTGTTTTTTTAGGTGCCCCGCCACAAAGTACCTAGAGACCAGCTGACATCTTTGAAAGAGCGATTATTTTAGATAATGTCTGCTCTCCTCCAGTTTTCCACTTGGTATGACATTTCTCCTTTTCTCACTTGTCCACAGGTCCATCAGACATTTACAAGAGGCCTCATCAACAGATGGGAAAGGTATGCTTCCTTTTCGCTTAAGAAAACGTTCATTTTTGTGAGCCAGTGCTTCTCTGCAGTTGGCCACCTTACTGCGACAGCATATTCAATAACAAGGGCAAGCATGGAGTTAAAATCTTTCATGTAATGGGACATTTCCACTTAAAATCAACTCCATGTCCATGGTCCTACTCCCAACCACAAAGTTTAAAACTGTGGTCTGGAATAGTTTTTCACCCCAGCTATTTTCCTGTTACAACCCAAGTAACCCCTCATAAAAGTTTAAACAATTCTAAAGTCTTTTGAGAAAAAGAACAAAGTATTTTGGAGTGAAATGGTGGTCTGTGAATATTTTAAGGGCAAATCCTGATCTAGGTCATGGGCAGTGTTATTTTTGACTTTCTCCTAAAAGCTTAGTTTTATAGTGAGTGTTTTGCTCTGCTGTAGCTGGATGCTCTCTGACTGACTAACTTATTCATTGCCCTTCACTGTTTGTACTTCACCCTGCATTCCTCATCATAGTCAGTCATAGTTCAGCTTTATTTGAACCATTCATTCATTTCTCCCACACATTCAGACATTGAGGAAAGTTGGGACCCAAGGTGTTGTCGTTGGGGTGGTTCATTTTGAGGTTTATAAGAGCTTTGATTGGTTAAATCTCTGATTGGCTTATGATGGTCAGGAGCTGTGGATGAGCTGTGGATGTGAATGAGAGAGCCTTTAACTATTTCCATGCCAGGGTTTACATGCTTGTAGTTGCACAGTTCCACACTCTTTTGTTGGTAAACCAATGTCTCGGTAGCTCGCGTGGCTCAGTTGGTAGAGCATGGCGCTTGCAATGCCAGGGTTGTGGGTTTGATTTCCACAGGGGACCAGTACGAACATATGCCGCTGCCAAGTCATATTGCCAAGGAACTTGCTATAGCTCATACAAATGTGAAGGCTCCAGGTTTATTTATTTAATTCAAAAGAAAGATGGATGTGTCAGATGGATGAGTCAGGAGAGAACCAATAGAAGCTTTTTTTATGACGAAGTTAACTGTAGTTTCCTGACTACGTCACCCATCGCCTTGCCTGTAGCATGCTGTGCTACCCATAATGCTCTACAACATATTCGGTTTTCTCAGTAAAGATATGCTGAAGCTAACATAAAGGTGTCCCGTCCCCTTGCCAATACACTGCCAAATAGGGTCCTTTTTTTAGCTTTTTGTTCTGTGAGCGTAGTCAGTCGACAGCAATAAGGCCTCTCAAAGCATAGCAGGATACCCTATGGCAGGGGTAGGCAACTCTGTTCCTGGAGTGCCACAGTTACTGCAGGATTTTGTTCCAACTAGGCACCACACCTGGCCAACTGAGCTAATTGATCATTTCAGTGATTGCCTAAATTCAACACACCTAGTCTTCTAGGTTGGTTAAATCAGAAACATTAAGTAACAGGGTTGCCGACCCCTGCCATATGTTCTCACTGCTGACCCCTAAGCGCTTGTCTTTAGAAAACGACACCAGGATCTAATGCCATTGCCTTGGTGTGCGAATTGGTTTTCTTTTCTTCCCAAAACGCTTTTTCTTTGTCCAAAAAGTATTACTAAATGGCCTGTTCCTGCTCACCAACATTTCCTCCATATGTGATATATAATATGGTCTAGTGCCTTTCAAACTCAAAGCCAGTTCCATTGCATTTTTTTATCGATCCCCTCTAATCAGGGACTGCTTTAGACCTGGGATACCAGGTGTGTGCAATTATACTGAACATAAAACGCAACATATAACAATTTTACTGAGTTACAGTTCATATAAGGAAATCAGTCAATTGAAATAATTTCATTGGGCCCTAATCTATGGATTTCACATGACTGACTGGGCCTGGCTCCCCAATCGGAAGGAGTTTTTCCTCACAAAAAGGCTTTATTACAGACAGAAATGTCTGGGTGTCCGGGTGCCTGGTTTCAGATGATCCTGCAGGTGAAGAAGCCGCATGTGGAGGTCCTGGGCTGGCGTGGTTACATATGGTCTGCGTTTGTGAGGCCGGTTGGACGTACTGACATTTCTGTTAAACGGCGTTGGAGGTGGCTTATGGTAGAGAAATTAACATTACATTCTCTGTCAACAGCTCTGGTGGACATTCCTGCAGTCAGCATGCAAATTGCACACTCCCTCAGAACTTGAGACATCTGTGGCATTGTGTGACAAAACTGCACATTTTAGTGACCTATTGTCCCTGATTAAATCATGCTGTTTAATTAGCTTATGATATGCCAGACCTGTCAGTTGGGTGGATTATCTTGGCAAAGGATAAATGCTCACTGACAGAGATTTGAGAGCAATACGTTTTTTGTGCATATGGAAAATTTCGGGAATATCTTATTTCAGCTCATGAAACATGGGACCAACACTTTACATGTTTGCGTTTTTATAATTTTGTTCAGTTTAATTATCGGGTAGAACAGAAAACCATCACTCCGGAACACTGGCCTATTGTGCTCCCCTTCTCCTTGTTCCATGCAGAAGTTTTTCTATTGAAGTGTTGAGCCACCGCATTAATTCCCGTTCTACTCATGATTAGACCAGGCGAGGAAAGGGGAAAGCACAGCTACCAGGTCTGTTTCATTACTGAAATGTCAGGCCATTTCACATGCATTCAGGTTGGGCTCATCTCATCAGGGCACTGTAACAGACATCTTTTTTTTTTTATAGCACTTGTCAATGAGCTGGCTCTCATGACATTCCTATCATGAATGGGAGCTCATAGAAGGTTCTGTCTGTTGTGTGAATAGGGTCAAATGTCTCATTTTGGACAGACTCCATTCCACAGTTTTTAATTGAACAATAAGCAGTATGATATAGGACAGACCTCACCAAATCCACAGCTGTTACAATCCCCAAGAGATTTGTTTGTGCCATTTTGACTGTAAAGAGGGAGTTCATATCATATATTCTTGGTGTTAGTGTTATAATTCCTAGTTGTTTAACAGATCAAATAGAAATGGGTTGCTGTCTAACCAAAACTACATAGCGTACAATTCAACACGAGAAAAAGTCGATTTTCAGTCAACATTCATGAAGATTTAGGAATCGTGCCTTCAAGTTATTTTTTCTCTCTGAGTGACCTCTTGTAAAATGTAATTGATTGACCAGTTCCAATTCCACGTGGTTGCTCCTTAAAGTCAATGAACAGCCCATAGAGATAATGGAGTAACTATTCCAAATGAACGATCCACTGTTTGGTTCCATGCAGCTAATTGAGTTTTGTTTCCTCCTCAGTGCACCTGTATCAACTCCCTTAACGCTTCGTTTCTTAGTGTCAAAATTGTGTGTGCACGCGCGCACGTTTGTGTACAGTATGTGTGGTACATATGATTTATTCATCAGAGCAGACGTTATCACACAGAGCCACATGAATGTCTGTATGTCTACCTCGTCTGCTAGAAAGCGCAGGAGTCTTTTTTTATAAATGTTTTAGGGTTGAATAACCTAGTGTAGCTTCAGAAGTCTGTCTCTATGGGTAGGTAACCACCATAGGCTGAGTAGATTATGGCACAAAGCGTTAAAATTCCTCGATTCCACAGTAGGTTGTTACGACACTTCCATAATTGCTCACCTGGTTTCAAAGTGGCCTGTTTTATCCTAACTAGGCCACAGTAAGATCCACACTTGATGCTTACTGTCCCCTTTTTGAAGTCCCACTTCTGTGGAGGAAGTTGTACAGTGTGAGAATGATAAATGACTGTACAAGTCGCCCTCCATTTCTTTCCCCTCGGGTCACATTTCTGTTGGAAGGGGTTCAGATTGCATCAAGGCACTTTTCAGCGTTATTACATCCAACACAGCCTTCTCTGATGGGCCTTTTTAGCCTTCTACGGATTTATATCGGGCCAAACATCTGGGATCACTTGCTTTTTGAATCATCATGCAAAACTCCTCAAATTAGAACTACCCCTAACCTTTACCCGTCTGATTCATTCAATGTTCTTTTTTAGAGGTGTTTTAATAAAGTGTCATATACTCTACTTATAGAAAACCTTTTTCTTCATCTCCTAACTGCTCTAAAATGTGTCTCAAATGAGCCATGTTTATTTTTGGAGGGAGCTGACAGATGTGTGTTACTAAAAAGCTCTCACAGGTCTTTGCTATCTTACTAATGAATGTCATTTTTTTGCAGCTGCCATCAACCTTGCCCAGTTGAAGCTCTTCAGGCACTACTATGTGATGGTAAGGTTCCTCTTTTCATGCTCTTCAGACACTCTCTCTCCTCACACACAGCTCCATCAATACACACTGCAGGTGTGACGATAGGCCACACACACACACTTGCTTGCACACACCAATGCATACACACAGCCACATGCACGCCTTTTTAAATGGAAACAAACCAAGCATTGTGTCTACGTCTGTCTGTACGGAACTCCCTAAAAACACTCCACTTCAACACAAGTGTCTTTTCGTAGCAGGTTTGGAGAGCATTTTCGCTATAATCCCGCTACGTTAATTATCCTGACCTGCTAGGAAAAGTGGTAGCTGTATTGAAGTGGCGTGTTTTTAGGGAGTCTGTACAGTATATGTGTGCACGTGTCTTACTTCATCTTTCATTCATTCCACTTCGGTGGAGTAATTACATCTCCCTCTTTGTATTAATTGAATCGTGAATAGCCACGTATGAAACCCCTCCATAAAGATATTACAGCTGTTGAGGTGTCTCGCTCTCTGACATTCTGTTTTTTATTTCTTTATCTGTCTTGTTGGTGTTTAAAATGTTCATCTCTTATTGTAATGTCCACTCTGCAGACCAAATGGGTTGCGCTTTAGTTTTCTCGCTTTCTCCCCCTTCTCTCTCTGTAGTATCGGCGTTCATATTGTCAGCCAATGCCAATCTTCCTGATTATGCCTTGTAAATGTGTTTTTCTTTCTGTTTCCCCATTTGCCTGTCTCTCTCGCTCTCTAAAAAGTGTGACTGAAAAGAAGGATGCTCCGGTTTCTTGTTTATATCTGTGTTCAGAAAATTGTTTAGCATTTATCTAATGTCTGTATTTCTCTCTCTCCTTCAGATTGTATGCTATATTTATTTCACCCGTATAATCGCAATTCTCATCAAGTTCATTGTTCCCTTTCAGTGGAAGTGGCTGTACCAGGTGGGTGTCCACCTATGTTTTGTTTAACGGTAAAATAATACTATATATATACACAGTAGTCCAAGTTAAAGTATTTAACAGTATGTAAAACCAGTTTTGATTGAAAGAAAGCATTTTTGATCCATTTTGAAAGGCTTTTATTTTTTTTACAATGTACTGACACAATTTTTCTTTCTACCCATGTCTCTTTCTTGATCTCTCTCCTTGTCTTCAGCTATTGGATGAGCTGGCCACGCTGGCATTCTTCTTCCTGACGGGCCATAAGTTCCGCCCGGCCTCTTACAACCCCTACCTGCTGCTCTCTGTGGAGGACGATGTGGAGATGGAGGAAGTGTGAGTCTGACTAGCACCAAATCATTATCAAGCACAAATCAGCATCTTGGAACGTATAGTCAGAAGTTATAGTCAAAGCTCAGACAAAATGTGACCGACAGCCTCGATTCGGTCTTATGTAGCAAACTTTGAAATTGTGTTTTTTTACATTGGATAAAAGTAGGGACTCTAGAAAATGGTATATCATACACTGCAGTTGAGGAAGAAATGGAAATAAAATTCTGCTTTGAAAGTTGATAAACTTATAACCCCCACTTTTGAGAAAATGGGCCTTGAATGGGACATCTACTGGAAAGCTCTTTGTTTTATCCCCACCCATCTCTTTAAGGATTCACATGAGGCCATGTGCTAAACGTGGAGTATGGTAGTGTACAACCAAAGATTTCAAGATTAAAGGCTGGTTTATATTTATTCTATCGACATGTCTGTATACAGGGGTCGCAGTGACATCATGAATTTAGTATATGTCAATCTACCAAACCAGGCAACTAAAAGCTACTTTCTAAACAATGTTGTTGTTTTTTTTAGCTTGTTAGGTGTAAAGGGCAGAGTGAAATGGTTACTTGCATAGTGGAGTCATTTGTTTAGATAGCTAAACAGTGAACTTTAATCCCAACACATAATGTTACTGCATTAATCTACAGGTAGCTAAAGCTAACCAACTAGCTTGGGTCAATGGTTAGGTAGCTAGCTAACTAGCAATGCAAATGGATCTGAGATGCAAATAACATTACTACACAGATCATACACGTAACGTTAGCTAGCGAGCCAGCCAGCTAACATTGGCTAGCCAGCTAACTGTACACTTTAACTTGCAATGGAGACGACTTTCTGACAAAATTAGAAACGTATAATATCTGAAAATGTATCTAGCTAGATTCTTACCCATATACAGTGGGGAGAACAAGTATTTGATACACTGCCGATTTTGCAGGTTTTCCTACTTACAAAGCATGTAGAGGTCTGTAATTTTTATCATAGGTACACTTCAACTGTGAGAGACGGAATCTAAAACAAAAATCCAGAAAATCACATTGTATGATTTTTAAGTAATTAATTTGCATTTTATTGCATGACATAAGTATTTGATACATCAGAAAAGCAGAACTTAATATTTGGTACAGAAACCTTTGTTTGCAATTACAGAGATCATACGTTTCCTGTAGTTCTTGACTAGGTTTGCACACACTGCAGCAGGGATTTTGGCCCACTCCTCCCTACAGATCTTCTCCAGATCCTTCAGGTTTCGGGGCTGTCGCTGGGCAATACGGACTTTCAGCTCCCTCCAAAGATTTTCTATTGGGTTCAGGTCTGGAGACTGGCTAGGCCACTCCAGGACCTTGAGATGCTTCTTACGGAGCCACTCCTTAGTTGCCATGGCTGTGTGCTTCGTGTCGTTGTCATGCTGGAAGACCCAGCCACGACCCATCTTCAATGCTCTTACTGAGGGAAGGAGGTTGTTGGCCAAGATCTCGCGATACATGGCCCCATCCATCCTCCCCTCAATACGATGCAGTCGTCCTGTCCCCTTTGCAGAAAAGCATCCCCAAAGAATGATGTTTCCACCTCCATGCTTCACGGTTGGGATGGTATTCTTGGGGTTGTACTCATCCTTCTTCTTCCTCCAAACACGGCGAGTGGAGTTAGACCAAAAAGCTCTATTTTTGTCTCATCAGACCACATGACCTTCTCCCATTCCTCCTCTGGATCATCCAGATGGTCATTGGCAAACTTCAGACGGGCCTGGACATGCACTGGCTTAAGCAGGGGGACCTTGCGTGCGCTGCAGGATTTTAATCCATGACGGCGTAGTGTGTTACTAATGGTTTTCTTTGAGACTGTGGTCCCAGCTCTCTTCAGGTCATTGACCAGGTCCTGCCGTGTAGTTCTGGGCTGATCCCTCACATTCCTCATGATCATTGATGCCCCACGAGGTGAGATCTTGCATGGAGCCCCAGACCGAGGGTGATTGACCGTCATCTTGAACTTCTTCCATTTTCTAATAATTGTGCCAACAGTTGTTGCCTTCTCACCAAGCTGCTTGGCTATTGTCCTGTAGCCCATCCCAGCCTTGTACAGGTCTACAATTTTATCCCTGATGTCCTTACACAGCTCTCTGGTCTTGGCCATTGTGGAGAGGTTGGAATCTGTTTGATTGAGTGTGTGGACAGGTGTCTTTTATACAGGTAACGAGTTCAAACAGGTGCAGTTAATACAGGTAATGAGTGGAGAACAGGAGGGCTTCTTAAAGAAAAACTAACAGGTCTGTGAGAGCCGGAATTCTTACTGGTTGGTAGGTGATCAAATACTTATGTCATGCAATAAAATGCAAATTAATTATTTAAAAATCATACAATGTTATTTTCTGGATTTTTGTTTTAGATTCCGTCTCTCACAGTTGAAGTGTACCTATGATAAAAATGACAGACCTCTACATGCTTTGTAAGTAGGAAAACCTGCAAAATCGGCAGTGTATCAAATACTTGTTCTCCCCACTGTACATGGATGAATGCTTATTCCTCTCTGTCACGCATGCCATGGTTGCCCTTAGTTTGAAAATGTAATCCAGACAGGTATTTTATACAACAGTCTTCTGTGTTCTCTTTTCGACTCCCTCCGCATTTGCAATCAAACGCCTGGATTTTCTCCATCTCGTTAGGTATCATACTCTGCTTCCACCGGGCATTCCAATGATTTCAAAACTTGGTTCTCCAGAAAGTGGAGAGCCTTAGCAACACTTGTGCAGTTCTTCATGATATCTTTCAAAAAAGCTGCTTTAGAAGGGATTACCTACACATACTGAGAAGCTCCTGTTATAGACAGAAGCATGCTACATGGCAGACCAAATCGAACTAATCTCTCATGTCCAGCCCATCCATTATCTCAGCCAATCATGGCTAGTGGGAAGGTCCTTTCTTTTTCTGTGGCTAAACCAACTAGGCTTATAATTTAACAATTTTATTAGTATTTACAGATGGCATACAAGTTTGTTTTTAAGGCACATGTAAGTTTCCATGTTCCAAAAAACGCATATTGATCAAATAAATAACTTTCAAATGCCTCAACCTGTGAAGTAGTGACTCGCGACATATGCCTGGTTTCCTGAAACGAGTCACACATGGCTATGGCTTTTGTCTCGAATTCGTCACTACAGGTCCAGGAGTATTGTATGCTTTTTCACACTGCTGAGCCGAGTCAAGTTGTACTGGTCTGGCCTGGTTATGCATCTACCATTAGGGGCTCTATTCATGCTGGAAAGGACAATGTGAACAAAAAAATATCAGCGGTATGGGTTGGCATGATGGTGTCAAAATAGAACCCTCACTTACTGTAAACCAGGCACCTCACTTTTTTCTACTTCCTCTATCCTTCCTCGCCGTTGTGGCCCACATGAAAAGCTGTGTCAATTTTATCGCCTCCCCCTGTTGTTCTTAAGTGTTACCCCTCCCAATATGGTCTGGTCGCAGGACAGCTGTGTGCCTTCTCCCTGTCAGCCTAGGTGTGCCACCTGTTCAACGCAGAAAGTTCTACCAAGGCCCCTGTGGCACCCGATGGGAGGAACCCAGTTAAAGTGGAAGTGACAGCATTTTAGTAACATGAAATCTTATTAAAATCTGTTCATATAGACTCCCAGCAAGAATTACATTTTTATTTTTTACATTTTCTGACAAGCGAGAACATAGTTGAGCAAGGCAGTTAACCCACTGTTCCCTGGGCGCCGAAGACGTGGATGTCGATTATGGCAGCCCCCCACACCTCTCTGATTCAGAGGGGTTGGGTTAAATGCGGAAGACACATTTCAGTTGAATGCATTCAGTTGTACAACTGACCGTTTAGATATGGTTATTTTTCGTAAATTCATAGAATGTTTGGGAAGGATGTATAGTAAGGCATTCATGAAAATTCGAAGCAATATATTGGGAAAGCGGCCGTGCGTTTGAACAATTAATAGACACTGCAGTAAATCTGTGTTCAGGACCGGAGTCTACACAGACCGGTGCGCCATAGCCACAGAGCTACAGTAGGCCTATATGCAATGAAGCGATTTGCCACACAGGCCTGCCATCATTCACTTTGAACTGGATTGTCTGTTTACAGGCAGAAGCAACAGCGCGACTGTAAATCTTTAGAAAACATTCGCCAAAAGCCACAAAATATTACCTGAATGGATTTCTGCAAATATGTAAATACCTTGTAAGAAATACCATAGGAGTCTTACAATTGGGAACATCACTATCCTATTTATTTATTTATTTAATTAATTTAACCTTTAATAGGCAACTCACTTAAGAACAAATTCTTATTTACAATGACGGCCAAACCCAGACAACGCTGGGCCAATTGTGCATTGCCCTATGGGACTTCCAATCACGGCCGGATGTAATGCAGCCTGAATTCGAATCAGGGACTCTAGTGACGCCTTTTGCACTGAGATGCAGTGCCGTAAACCGCTGCGCCACTCGGGAGCCTATTGATCAAACAACCATGACAAGTTAGGCTAGCTGCCTATTCACATCAACAAGATCAACAACTAATGCTAGCCAGAGTGAGATGAGCTAAGATCAAACGTTAGATAAACTCTCTCAACCTTCAGCTAGTTAGCTGTCAAAATGGCACTGATGATGGGGACTAGTAGTCTGCTCGTCCTTCTGCAGCTTGCCTGCCAATGCATGCTTGTCTCAACCCATGTTTTGACAACTGAATGGGAACTTCCCTGCCCGCTTATTTGATCGATGCCAAATACATTTGATTGACAACTAAGAGATATGCTAACTGTGGATAAGTCGTTCAAGTTCAGCATAGCAAGCTAGCTAGCAAAGCGATTTAACATTTCTTGCTAGCTAACCAAATAACACCTGCAGCATCTGTAGCCAATAAAAAACGATGAGGGGATAAAGTCGGTCACTCACCCACTCCTCCTATGACATGACATCTTCCCAGCAGCTAGCTAGCTAACGTTAGGCTCCGGCTTTTTAGCTAGCCAGGGGTGTCAAACTCAACCATTAAAAAATATTTTAAAAACACACTGAAATTGCGGGACAGACAGCCTATTTGTTTTTACAACAAAACGTTAAACTGTGACCCAAACATGGTCATTGTTGTAAAAATATGGCCCTTTATAATGTCCACATGATGCTGTGTATATAGGATTTTAACATATTAAAACATGAAATCAATTATATTTGTCCAGCCTCTGCTGATATGCTTCCAAATGTGCATAATATGCTGTGACCCTAATCGAAAAGTATTTAATAACACAAATGGAACTATAGGTTGTTGTAATATTTAAATGTATATATTTTTTGCACAGCATGGATCACCGGTGTGGTTGAATTCAGCATTTCTGTATGGTGCACTCAAAATGCAGCTAGTTGAGTAGCCAACCTAGGTTACTGCTCAAATGTTTCTGTAATAGGCCTACATGCCTGTTGCATGGTGTTTTTTGGTTAATTGTCGAGCTTTAAAAACCAAGTCAGCATTTTAGTAGCCTAGCTAGGACTGTGGCATGTCTGTACACTTTTCCCACTGCTGCATGCTGTAAACGGGACACACGAAAGTAGCGCAATTGAAGTTGCGAGCGCATCAGGCTGTAATTTTATAAAGTAGATGACTCAACTGTTGACTGATTTTTATACTCTCTTGTGTGTCCTATTCGGTCCACGGGCCTTGTTTGTCACGTGCGCTAGTCTATTAGCCACGTTATGACTGACTTGTGATCATTTCCCTTACTAGTTTGAGTGTATTAACATTCCCAACCTTAGTTACAGTCATCTGTATTTGTCCAGAATATTGAGTCATTGAAACTGAAACGGTGCATCCAACCTACAACCTGCATCCCGGCAGTGATTTTACAACCTGATAACAATATTTTTTGGGACTACCAAGAAATGTATTGGTGAATTATATTGAACTGCAATCATCTATTCTGCCAACAATACCTTACTGTACGTCATGGAATTTTGATCAAAATATAATCTATTTTTATAACTTCTTATGAAGTTGGTTTTGAAGCATAAACTGTGAATTTGATGTTTTTGACTTACAGTGGGGCAAAAAAGTATTTAGTCAGCCACCAATTGTACAAGTTCTCCCACTTAAAAAGATGAGAGAGGCCTGTAATTTTCATCATAGGTACACTTCAACTATGACAGACAAAATGAGAGAAAAGAATCCAGAAAGTCACATTGTAGGATTTTTTATGAATTTATTTGCAACAAACAAGCAAGATTTCTGGCTCTCACAGACCTGTAACTTCTTCTTTAAGAGGCTCCTCTGTCCTCCACTCGTTACCTGTATTAATGGCACCTGTTTGAACTTGTTATCAGTATAAAAGACACCTGTCCACAACCTCAAACAGTCACACTCCAAACTCCACTATGGCCAAGACCAAAGAGCTGTCAAAGGACACCAGAAACAAAATTGTAGACCTGCACCAGGCTGGGAAGACTGAATCTGCAATAGGTAAGCAGCTTGGTTTGAAGAAATCAACTGTGGGAGCAATTATTAGGAAATGGAAGACATACAAGACCACTGATAATCTCCCTGGATCTGGGGCTCCACGCAAGATCTCACCCCGTGGGGTCAAAATGATCACAAGAACGGTGAGCAAAAATCCCAGAACCACACGGGGGGACCTAGTGAATGACCTGCAGAGAGCTGGGACCAAAGTAACAAAGCCTACCATCAGTAACACACTACGCCGCCAGGGACTCAAATCCTGCAGTGCCAGACGTCTCCCCCTGCTTAAGCCAGTACATGGCCAGGCCCGTCTGAAGTTTGCTAGAGAGCATTTGGATGATCCAGAAGAAGATTGGGAGAATGTCATATGGTCAGATGAAACCAAAATATAACTTTTTGGTAAAAACTCAACTCGTCGTGTTTGGAGGACAAAGAATGCTGAGTTGCATCCAAAGAACACCATACCTACTGTGAAGCATGGGGGTGGAAACGTCATGCTTTGGGGCTGTTTTTCTGCAAAGGGACCAGGACGACTGATCCGTGTAAAGGACAGAATGAATGGGGCCATGTATCGTGAGATTTTGAGTGAAAACCTCCTTCCATCAGCAAGGGCATTGAAGATGAAACGTGGCTGGGTCTTTCAACATGACAATGATCCCAAACACACCGCCCGGGCAACGAAGGAGTGGCTTCGTAAGAAGCATTTCAAGGTCCTGGAGTGGCCTAGCCAGTCTCCAGATCTCAACCCCATAGAAAATCTTTGGAGGGAGTTGAAAGTCCGTGTTGCCCAGCAACAGCCCCAAAACATCACTGCTCTAGAGGAGATCTGCATGGAGGAATGGGCCAAAATACCAGCAACAGTGTGTGTGAACCTTGTGAAGACTTACAGAAAACGTTTGACCTCTGTCATTGCCAACAAAGGGTATATAACAAAGTATTGAGAAACTTTTGTTATTGACCAAATACTTATTTTCCACCATAATTTGCAAATAAATTCATAAAAAATCCTACAATGTGATTTTCTGGATTTCTTTTCTCATTTTGTCTGTCATAGTTGAAGTGTACCTATGATGAAAATTACAGGCCTCTCATCTTTTTAAGTGGGAGAACTTGCACAATTGGTGGCTGACTAAATACTTTTTTGCCCCACTGTATATTATGATTGTCTGTTTGTTTCATATCTGCAAAGTAGTTAAAACGCTGTCAGTTCCACTTTAAAAGGAACATGGATATTTGGTGCGCCAACCTACATACAGTACACCAGCAGACCTGCTTCCATTCACCTTGTCTACCGTCTTCTTATTTTAGACGCTTTTATCATTTTTTTTACTCAATCTGTTTTTAGAGTGTCAGTATGTCGACGTCCCTGAGATACTTAATCAATGTCCTCCCGAGCTTTCATCCTCCCCTCCCTCTCCAATTCTCTCTCTCTCTTCATCCCTCCATCCAGGTCACAATGGAGCCTGCTGCACTCGTCCTCATCCCTTGTTCCACCTCTCTCCAGGCTCTTCTACCTGTTTTCTCTCCTTTTTTTGTTGTTCATTATATCCAAAGTGTAGCTGGTGGCACCATGTGTCCTTGTTCCCTGTTCTCTCTCTACCTCCCTCTGTGTAGACTGTTGTATCTCACCCAAAGGGGCCAAATAGGATTTTGGAAACACTTCCCAGAACCAGCTGTATTTATGAATTATATATGCTGAACAAAAATATAAACGCAACATGCAGCAATTTCAAAGATTTTACTGAGTTAGTTCATATAAGGAAATCAGTCAATTGAAAAAATGTATTCATCTCTAATCTATGGATTTCACATGACTGGCAATACAGATATGCATTTGTTGGTCACAGATACTTAAACAAAAACAAAAAGTAGGTGCGTTGATCAGAAGGACTAGTCAGTAGTCAACACCATTTGCCTCATGCAGCGCGACACATCTCCTTCGCATAGAGTTGATCAAGCTGTTGATTGTGGCCTGTGGAATGTTGTCCCACTCCTCTTCAATGGCTGTGCAAAGTTTCTGGATATTGTCAGGAACTGGAACATGCTGTCGATCCAGAGCATCCCAAATATGCTCAATGGTTGACATGTCTGGTCAGTATGCAGGCCATGGAATAACTGGGACATTTTCAGGAATTGTGTACAGATCCTTGCGACATGGGGCCATGCATTATCATGCTAAAACATCAGGTGATGGCGGTGGATGAATGGCACTACAATGGGCCTCAGGATCTCGTCACGGTATCTCTGTGCATTCAAATTGTCATCGATTAAATGCAATTGTGTTCGTTGTCCATATCTTATGCCTGCCCATACCATAACCCCACCGCCACCGTGGGGCATTCTGTTCACAACTTTGACATCAGCAAACCGCTCACCCACACAACGCCATCTGTGCGGTACAGTTGAAATCGGGATTAATCCGTGAAGAGTACACTTCTCCAACATGCCAGTGGCCATCGAAGGTGAGCATTTGCCCACTGAAGTCAGTTATGACGCCAGACTGCAGTCAGGTCAAGACTGGTGAGGACAACGAGCACACAGATGAGCTTCCCTGAGACTGTTATGACAGTTTGTGCAGAAATTCTTCGGTTGTGCAAACCCAGTTTCATCAGCTGTCCGGGAGGCTGGTCTCAGACGATCCCGCAGGAGAAGAAGCCGGATGTGGTTACACCTGGTTTGTGGTAATGAGGCTGGTTGGACGTACTGACATATTCTCTAAAACGATGTTTGAGGCAGCTTATGGTAGCGAAATGAACATTCATTTCTCTGGCAATAGCTCCGGTAGACATTCCTGCAGTCAGCATGCCAATTGCACGCTTCCTCAACTTGAGACTTCTGTGGCATTGTGTTGTGAGGCAAAACTACACATTTTAGAGTGGCCTTTTATTGTCCACAGCACAAGGTGCATCTGTGTAAAGATCATGCTATTTAATCAGCTTCTTGGTTTATCTTTGCAAAGGAGAAATGCACAGAAATGCCTGCACACACAACTGTAGCTCTCCTAGGAAGAAATTTGATCATTCTTGATTTAGGGCCTGAATATTCTTGGTAACCCAGAAGAAAAAGTGTATGTAATTTGGTCAGATGCTCAATTATTTAAGCAAGTTCAAAAATATATTAAGCACCTCCCTTAAATGGAAACTCTGCAAGTCTAGGGACCCAATGTTCTTTCCCCTTTCCGAAATTCGAAAGATGTGAGCACCTGCGAAATTGTGATTTGTCAACAAAATGATTCACAACAAAAAGATCTGCGTACTAAACCAAAGTTCCTTGTTAGTTGTCGTATCCCACAGTCTGTTGACAGTCGCTGCTATCATTTATGTTAGGTTCATCTGTCCATGAGAGAATAGGGCCTGAATGCCAGGAGTTGGCTGGGTGGAATAATGAGCCAATAGCACACCTAGCAAGACTGCTACAGCAATGGAGCGTGACAAAGGTTCAACTATTTGGGGCGAGGAGCAGGAGTGCCAGGTGCAGCTGGTTAACTGGGTCTAGGCTGCGCCGTCCTACCTCTCCCCCTCCCTCTCCTGTCCGGCTTCTAGCGTCCTGCCCTCCTCCCGCCGGCCTGGATGCCCAGAATTGGGTCGCTCGCCTGGGGAGCTGGCACCAGACCCACAGACCAGGAGCTAAAGGGGGAGTGGACACACACAAGCGTACAGTAATGACTTTAAACTCAGGGGCGTATAATACAAACATACAGACTCACCTGTACACAAAAAACAAATCCAATGCCTGTTGTCATGCATGCTAAACTGTGTTCAAATACATACTGTAGCATACACACACACACACAGACTCGGGCTTCACATTTTCTACACACTTTTCCCCCCCTGTTTATTCCTGACGGGCGGGGCTTCAGTGGATGTTCTGAATAGAAGTGTGGTATATAGTTGACTCAGCTGCCGGGTTTACGAAGATGTCTTCTCTTCCAAGCTGTTATTGAACATAATGAGGTGGTGGTGGTTGCTTTTGAAATGTCTTTCTTGGCCTTGCGTTATTGATTATTCCAGCCACAACTCTTAACTCACATTCAATACATCATACATCTAGTCAGTCCCAGTACACATGTTTACTGAGGCAAGTCAAGAAAATATGGCTTTTGCGTTCTCAAGAGGACTTTAAATATATATTTATTCATGAAATGAAATGGAGGCCTGTATTCTTAAAGCCTCTCAGAGTATGAGTGGTTAAGGTCCCCTCTGTCCATTCATCATAATCTACAGGCAAAACTGATCCTAGATCAACACTCCTCCGAGAGGCTTTATAAATATGGGCCCAGGTAATGTGCCTTGATTCTCTGTCTGGAGGTCAGGAACTTCCCTACAACTATTTTGTTATATGCATGACCTAGTCTGTAACTGTTTTTTCTAGTGGCTTATCGAAGTGCATTAAACTAAGATAGGAGAAACAACCAAAGTATGTGATCAGAGTAAAATACACTATGTTGCCATGGGTTATGCCTAACTGTGGGATCTCATGTGGTGTCCCTCAAGGCTCTATTTTAAGCCCCATTCTATAAATAATCTACATGCTCTCTTGTCCTCCTGATTTAACCCTCCTGTTGTGTTTGTTTCATGTTAATGAATTCTGTGTTCCGGTCCAAAATGACCGCCCCATTATAGCTGATTCTAAATCCATAATAATACATATATTATCACCTAATGTTAGATCTTTTTGTCAACTTAAGTTATTGTGAACATTACAAGTTTTTAACTTCTATTTGCTATTTATAGCCTGTAGGTCTCATTGACCTGAGTTCATACAACTCGTTTTTGAGTTTAAAAAAAAGCACAATGTATGGATTATTTTTGACTATAACAAATACTCAGATGAAACGTATTGTGCTATTTATTACATACTACTTTGTTGTCAAAGTTTAACAAGGACTCTCCTCACCAGTGTCATGATCAAAGATATGATCAAGATCCTCACATACAGTATATCGTTTGGTCATTATGCTCCCACAGAATGAATTGTGAACAAGGCCTTAAAAATGCTTTATATACCAGAGCTGCAAGAAAAGTTGGATATATTATTGAAACAATGTTGCGATTGTTTGTGAGAATGCCAACAGGTGTTGTTCCCATGGGGGGAAAGATTCTATTGAGGAAAGGTTCCCGTGGGGGTTGCCATGGAAGCCAAGAAGGGGAGTGAGGTGTGTGTGTGTGTGTGAGCTCAAACACATGCATGTGGGTGTCTGGGAGATCAAGTGTGTCCATCTGATGAATGTGCCTGAACTCGATTTTATACACTAATTGTAGTCTCACCCATTCACTTCTAATGACTGGTCATTTTTGACTGGGAACACAACTGTAAAAAAGTTAAATAAAACACCCGAAATGTAATGAAAATCATCAAAATGTATTTTGTATGTTCAGATGTCCTGTGTGGACAAAGTCATGGAACCTTATGACAATCAGATTAAATGAACTACATTTTGCAGAGAGAACTTGTAAATCGGTCCAATTCGACCAGAACACAGCGGGTGGGTTAAAAATAATGGTGTTCACTTCTAATGTTAGACTGACGACACACAGATCTACATCAAAACAGACCTGGACACCTTCGTGTACATAAAGAATCCCACACTGGAGGACTATATACAATCTGTATTTATACTATACCATTTAAATACATACACTAAGTGTTAGGGACATTTTCAAAGTGGGACCACACACAGTATGAATTAAACATGGGCTGTATGTTTGTGGAGCAGCCTGAGGAGGCTTTCAAAGAAAGTGGAACATTCTGAATATTTCAAAAATTCCTTCGGGTTCTTTAGATGGTACTCCCATTTTGTGTGCTTGAGGCAGGTATTTGGTCAAACTCTACCTAGAGGTAAGCCTTGATTTGGATGCCTAGATGTTTGTTTTTTTTCATATATATATATATCTCGCAACTTGCGTACCTGGTTAAATATATATATATTTCACCTTTATTTAACCAGGTACGCCAGTTGAGAACACGTTCTCATTTACAACTGCGACCTGGCCAAGATAAAGCAAAGCAGTGCGACAAAAACAGTTACACATGGGATAAACAAACGTACATTCAATAACACAATAGAAAAATCTGTATACAGTGTGTGCTAAGGAGGTAATGCAATAAATAGGCCAATAGTGGCGAAGTAATTACAATTTAGCAATTTACACTGGAGTGATATGTGCAGATGAGGATGTGCAAGTAGAAATACTAGTGTGCAAAAGAGCAGAAAAACAAATATGGGGATGAGGTAGGTAGTTGGTTGGATGGGCTATTTACAGATGGGCTGTGTACAGCTGCAGCGATCGGTAAGCTGCTCTGACAGTTGACGCTTAAAGTTCGTGAGGGAGATATGTCTCCAATTTCAGTGGTTTTTTGTGGGTTTTTTTTTTTGGGGGGGGGGTTTTGCAATTCGTTCCAGTCGTTGGCAGCAGAGAACTAGAAGGAAAGGCGGCCAAATGAGGTGTTTGGGGATGACCAGTGAAATATACCTGCTGGAGCGCGTGCTTCGGGTGGGTGTTGCTATGGTGACCAGTGAGCTGAGATAAGGCGGAGCTTTACCTTGCAAAGACTTATAGATGACCTGGAGCCAGTGAGTTTGGCGACGAACATGTAGCGAGGACCAGCCAACGAGAGCATACAGGTCGCAGTGGTGGATAGTATATGGGGCTTTGGTGACAAAACGGATGGCACTGTGATAGATTGCATCCAATTTGCTGAGTAGAGTGTTGGAGGCTATTTTGTAAATGACGTCGCCGAAGTCAAGGATCCATAGGATGGTCAGTTTTACGAGGGTGTTTCGGAGCATGAGTGAAGGCTTTGTTGCGAAATAGGAAGCTAATTCTAGATTTAACTTTGGATTGGAGATGCTTAATGTGAGTCTGGAAGGAGAGTTTACAGTCTAGCCAGACACCTAGGTATTTATAGTTGTCCACATATTCTAAGTCCGAACCGTCCAGAGTAGAGATGCTAGTCGGGCGGGCAGCGATCGGTTGAAGAGCCTGCATTTCGTTTTACTAGCAATTAAGAGCAGTTGGAGGCCACGGAAGGAGTGTTGTATGGTGTTGAAGCTCGTTTGGAGGTTTGTTAACACAGTGTCCAAAGAAGGGCCAGATGTATATAGAATAGTGTCGTCTGCGTAGAGGTGGATCAAAGAATCACCCGCAGCAAGAGCGACATTGATTATATATAGAGAAAAGAGTCGGCCCGAGAATTGAACCCTGTGGCACCCCCATACAGACTGCCAGTGTTCCAGACAGCAGGCCCTCCGATTTGACACACTGAACTCTATTTGAGAAGTAGTTAGTGAACCAGGCGAGGCAGTCATTAGAGAAAGAATACGATAAGAATACGGTGATTGATTATCTTATTAAACAAACTTATTAAATGTCAACTGTCTGCAACATGCAGCTGTTTCTTATACTGGTTGGGTGGCTAGGGATGGCTAATAAACCTAGTTAATTTGGTAATTTAATGGTCTGGGGCCAGTTTATCATAGTACTTCATCCAAATCCAATGGTCCTGGCCCCTGAGCTGCCTGGGTGAGGGACTATCCAAATGAAGTTAGACCAACGTTTCAAGATGCTTGTTCCATCTGGAGGTTTTCAGGGTTTACATTTTTTATTTATAAAAAAAATATTTTTGGGACTAAATCCTATGCCTTTTTCTGCTGCCTCCTCAGAATAACGACCTCAACGGCGATGGGGGATGGAGTGAAGAAAGTGAAGAGGAGTGCAAATGGACCGACGGAAGAGCGGGAGAGCATGGCCTGATGGGAGATGTAGTACCCCAGCTCAGCCAAATACAGCGTCTCTGGACTATGTGGCCACAAGTGTGGTGACGGACACTCATTGCCCAGACATGAATTCTTAACCCACTTCACTTGAGTGTGGGTAGCAGCCCAATATTAACAGGGGAACCCCCAACTATGGTTTAACAATGGTGGTTCTAACTGTATGTGTATGTTAATGTATATCAATGAAATGACCCTCTGAATCAGAATTCCCTTTGATGTTTGAGTGAAGGAAATGTGGGGACTCCAAGTAACTAAGTCCACAATTCCTTGTCTGTTTTAATTGATACACTGAGGCTGCTGTGCTTGGTAATTATTTATCTTTGTTATTATTTATTTTCTAATGTACATGCAGCATGATATCTCCTGTGACTCGCTATCTGCCACACACACACACACACACAACCAGATACATTCTGATGAGGAGACAATGTCAAAAGCCAGTGGTAAAGAACAAACACTGTATATTTATTTATCCCTTCTTGCAAACCATAAAGTGGAAAAACTTAAGTTATAGTTTTAATGAAATATAGCATCTCACATAAACTGACAGATCTCTTTTCTATTCACCTAAGTTATTTGTGTTGTGCATCAGATTACTGCTGTTTTCCCTATTCTTCCTTAATTTGTGGTGCTTCATCTGCAGTGGAGTGGTACTGTGACTTATGCTTGTGAGATGCTTACAGATGCCCATTTGGGTCAAGGTTCCCTGCCTCGTGTGAGTCTAGCTTGTGGGTTGCAATTTGTTTTGTCAGCAAGTCATTTTCAGGGAAAAATCCATTGGCCTGTCAAGTTTTATTTTTGGTAGCAATGAAACTTGTCTAACTGCTTGAGAAACTGAGACGCCATATAGAATATACAATATCTTGATGTACTTTTACTTCTCCATATACCAACCATATGGTCAGAGGTGACTGATAAATGTATGTATTTAAAGTCAGTATGGCCAAAGCGGCAGACCACATCTTCAGTGGTGGAGAGGGGTATACTGACCGATGATGCCATTATTTGTTGATCAAGATGTTGGTATAATGTCTATATTTTGTTCATATAACAGTAATGCAAAACACATTGGCCTCCAGACCAGAAAGCAATGGGAGATAGATAATTATGTTCGCTGATGTTTGATGTTGCACATAAGCTGTGTTTGTTTAAAGACTCCATATATCGTTAAATTACAAAAGGAGATGAACAACCATGTAAATACTTTATCCTCTGTTCATAAAGGCTTTTTTGATCCTCAATTGACGTCTTTTGTTTTTAAAGCTGTCTTATTAATTGTTCCTAAATGCTATGCATCACATTTTCAGAGCTCAATTAGAATTTTGATGGGGACATGTTTAAAAGGGGGTCTGGAAGAGAGGCATGTAACAAAAGCCCTCGCCCACCCTTTCTTGTTTGTTCTGGAACTGTTTTTTTTTCCTGTGGCGTTTGAAGGAGACAGATGGATGCTTTCAATAATACATTGACAGGCTTGAGATGTGTGGGAGGTTGGTTAGTCTGGCACCACAATTCGGAGGGACTGCTCTCTCGCCATGTACAGGAGGCTGCTGAGGGGAGAACGGCTCATACTAATGTCCAGAACGGCGCAAAAATTCAACAACCTCCGCTCTAGCCATTACCATGAGCCCATTATCTCAAGGTTCCACCAACCTCCTGTGTTGTGTGCCACTGAAAGCAGTTTTCAGATTTGTTAGAACCGTAAAAACATAAATACACAAAATGTATTTATACATCGATAAAATGACAGATAACGGACCTATATACCTACCAAAAACACTTTTATTGCAAAGTAGATAACAATAGAAAAGTCTAGTGGATATTGCTAGTCGTCTAGCCTTGTAAACATCTGCCAAAATTATTTAATTACGAATAGGCTTTTTTTCTCTCAATTTGCTTTGAATAAAGCATCTTTGTTTAACATGAGCCCTACACATTGCGGATACTGTAGTAGCCTGATATCAAGAAAAATATAGGCGTCCCTTATGTTTGAATTTATTAAAATGCCTGTATTTTGGTATTGCTTTTCGAATGAGACGAGAAATGAGAGAACGGGTCATGCGATCCTTGCATGGCATTGAAAGGGGAGATTCCATGAAAACACGCCACTTCGATACAGCTAGGACTGAAAGTAATTTTTTTGTAGCAGGTTAGGAGAATTAGTTTAAGGTTAAGAAAATAGTTAGGGTTTGCGTAAATGTTCTCCTAACCTGCTACGAAAGGTCACTTCCTGGTCGTAGCTGTATAGAAGTGAGGGGAGACTATAAGGACACAGATTACGTTGGCCGTTAAACGTGTCCTTATAGCCTTTTCCATAGAAGAGCCATGTTGCATGCTTTTAGGGAGTCCCATTGAAGGGGTCGAAGGATCACGTGATGTCAGACTAGGGGACATACTCACTTCAAGCCACTTTGATATAAAGTGATTTTCATAGCAGGTTATGAGAGCATTTTCCTAAACTTAATTTTAGTCTCCTAACCTGCTATGTTAATTATCTTAGCCTGCTGTGTAAATTTCTCCTAACCTGATACGAAAAAGTAACTTGGGTATCGGTGTTTCATGTCAGACTAGATGAGCTGGAGAGCAGTTCAGCCAGTTGGCGACTTGGCAGAAGTGGACAGAGAGGGACAAGAGTCAGCACCGACAGGACAGGTGGCACTGACTTCGTGCAGAAAGGATGAATGAATAGGCCTACCCACATTATCTGCTTCAAAGGCGAAGACTGTCCAAAGCCTAAAACGTTCCTCTTTTTTTAAATTCACGAAGAGGTGAGCCTGATGAGGTGAACAGCAAGTGAGGTAAACATCTGACAACAAAAACATGTTTTTGAAAATGACACTTTTTGCCGGGGTCCATAGGCTAGGCCTACAGAATAGAGCGCAGTCTAGCACGAAGATCATTTTTAAATAATAATGTTTAAATTTCTTTCTTATATTAGGTCCATAATGAATGGATTGGAACGTCAGTATTGCTCCAAGCTTGCTATGCAGTCAAATGTACTAGTTTTGACCACCTTGACCAGCATGCAGCCTACATTCTCTTGTAGGTCTATTTTGGTTCAATTACATTTTTATTCCAGAATTGCATTCATATTTAGTACAGGGCCCTTAAGGAGCCCTCTGATAGACATCTCATGATTTTCATTTAATCTCTTGAAAGAACTGAATTAAAATGCATTCCCAAACATATTCAAGACTTGCCTCTTGTATTAGGCTATTTACCCATTAAACAGGCAAAAATATGCCATCATATAATATGCATTTTGTTTTTACTTCAACCCAACATTTAATGCCCCCCCCCCACAAACTCTATTTCAAGATGAGCATGTCTATTCTCGGATTACCCTACTTTGCTCATCTCTCTTTCTGTTCAAAGTGTGTGTACTCATCTTCTTAAGGCACACTAATTGTGTGGTAGGCTGCTTAACCAGCTCAGACCACAGCAAAGTAGTGTCAGTTGTCAGCTGTGCCTCTTTCCTGGCCAGGCTGGACTAAAGGGTAAGTAGCATAAACATAACTACATGTAACATATGGATTTGCATTAGTATACACATCAAAAGTCCCAATACAATGTTACACCTCACATTTCTATTTTTGGAGTTACTTAAAACCGATCATAATTCCGAAGGATGTGTGATGTAATAGGGAGGACCCGGCAAGCAAGCCTATTCCCTATAATGAGTTAGCCAGTCAGCACGGCTACGGTCGGCATGCTAGAGCTCAACTACTGGAGACCAGTTAGAACACAACTAACACAGCACAACCCAACTCAGGGAAAATCCAATAGCTATAGCAAATTAAATACAAAATAGATAGATTTCAGATGTCAGTCAACTAGCGCTCTAGCACTTAGCCAAGATGGAAAAAGTTACAAAAGCCCCGTAGCCTACTTCACAGAGAACATGCCCAAAAGTTGACAAATCAAAAAGGAGAACCTACGAGGTACGTTACACAATTAGAGCAAGCAGGTATGAATTTTATTTTATTTGTTTTGAGCCCATGGCAAGAATGTACCAAAGGGTTCCCACTAGATAATACAGCCACAAAGTCTGTGAAGAGCATGAGGTGTGGCTAATGTTAGCCTGCATGAGCTAGCTACAGAGCTAGCATACAAACTCAATAGCACAGAGTAGATCCTCCATATGACGTTGAGAAATACTGCATTGTGGGTAGTTCGGAAGATATCCGGGAAATAAGTTAATAAATATGTAAAAATAAACATAACTATGTTTGTAGTGTTAGGGCAAAAACCAAATCGTGCACTCCTTGCGATCCCGAGGACCGAGTTTGGGAAACGCTGGTCTAAGACATTGGTTGCTCCCGTGGGAGACCCGGGTCCATATTCTGCGTGTTACACATGCAAGCCAGGTCCCTTGGAGAGGGCGATTAGTAGATTTGAGGCTTCTCCACAGGCAAGTGGTTCAATGGCAAAGATGGACTGTCCCTCTCGTCATGTCACGTGGTGAGGACTGTGTTCCTGCCATGAAACATGCAAAGCTTCATCAGTTCAGTTGCGAACCGTAAAGCCTCTCCCCAATGATAAGAACATCTGCAGCAATAACCGGTTGGATTTGACAGGCAGCTGTTTGTCTGATGTATCATGGTCTATCGCTGGAATCTGCCAGTGTAAACAGAAATTTATCTGGCAACAAAATAAACTATGATTTTCTGCAGCGAATCCATACAACATAAGCACTAAGCAGTTTGTGACATCTGCTGATGTCAAAAGGGCTTTATAAATACATTTGAACAACATATGACATTATATGATACAACATAGGCCTATGCCAAATGTAAAATGCCCAGCATACCACCCTGCATACCACTGCTGGCTTGCTTCTGAAGCTAAGCAGGGTTGGTCCTGGTCAGTCCCTGGATGGGAGACCAGGTGCTGCTGGAAGTGGTGTTGGAGGGCCAGTAGGAGGCACTCTTTCCTCTGGTCTAAACAAAGATCCCAATGCAGTGATTGGGGACACTGCTCTGTGTAGGGTGCCGTCTTTCGGATGGGATGTTAAACGGGTGTCCTGACTCTCTGAGGTCATTAAAGATCCCACGGCACTTATCGTAAGAGTAGGGGTGTTAACCCCGGTGTCCTGGCTAAATTCCCAATCTGGCCCTCAACCATCACGGTCACCTAATAATCCCCAGTTTACAATTGGCTCATTCATCCCCCTCCTCTCCCCTGTAACTATTCCCCAGGTCGTTGCTGCAAATGAGAACGTGTTCTCAGTCAACTTACCTGGTAAAATAACGGTAAAATAAATAAATAAAATACAAATTCCTAAAAAATCTGAGCTAGTCTAGTAGCATGATACACAATGACCCCCCATAAGGTGTCACTGTAGCTTTAAGTCTCTTTTATAACCCCTTTAAATCATTGTTCTATCAGTGACCTACTTACAAAGGTGGATTTTTTTTTTAAATACAGTGAGCTTCAAAGGTATTGGGACAGGGACACATTTTTGGTTGTCTTGGCTCTGTACTCTAGCACTTTGGATTTGAAATGATACAATCACTATGAGGTTAAAGTGCAGACTGTCAGCTTTAATTTGAGGGTATTTCATCCATATCGGGTGAATCGTTTAGTAACGACTGCACTTTTTGTACACAGTCCCCCCATTTTAGTGGACCTTAAGTATTGAGACAAATTCACTTATGTGTATTAAAGTAGTCAAAAGTTTAGTATTTGGTCTCATATTCCTAGCACGCAATGATACTATTAAGTGTATGTTTCTACAAACTTGTTGGATGCATTTCTATGTTTGTCTCTGTAACTTTCTCACGCATCATTATTTCTCACTGTCCCAATACTTTTGGAGCTCACTGTAGTCTACCGTGTATAACGTCCTCCTGTTAGAGATTATTCTGGGAGGGACAGAGACAGGTGGGATGGGCTTTAGCCAACCGGGGCTTTTTTGTTCTGATGATTTTCTGCATGGTTTAGTTATATATAGAACCTCAAAGGTACATACCTCAGAGTTACGGAGAAAATGAAGCCATGTGCCCACCATGCCTATTGTAATATAGGTAGTAGGAGAAGCACTTTTGGATTATTCCTTTGAGATGTAGCCTGCCAGTCAATATCTTATTAAAAAGGGTACCATGCAAAAATTTCATTTCTCATAGGCCTATACTCTTGTTGAAGTCAACTGGAAAATCTAAAGGTTTTCTTTCAATAGCCACACATATCCTTGGTGTTAATTGGAAGATACTTTAGTGCACATTTTGTCAAGCTCAATTACCCCCTTGTCTTCAAGCATGGTGGCGGCTGCATCATGTTATGGGTATGCTTGTGTAACAGTATAACTTTAAACCGTCCCCTCGCCCCGACACGGGCGCGAACCAGGGACCCTCTGCACACATCAACAACGGTCGCCCACGAAGCATCGTTACCCATCGCTCCACAAAGGCCACGGCCCTTGCAGAGCAAGGGGAAACCCTACTTAAGTCTCAGAGCAAGTGACGTAACTGATTGAAATGCTAGTAGCGCGTACCCGCTAACTAGCTAGCCATTTCACATCCGTTACACTCACCCCCCTTTCAACCTCCTCCTTTTCCGCAGCAACCAGTGATCCGGGTCAACAGCATCAATGTAACAGTATAACTTTAAACCGTCCCCTCGCCCCGACACGGGCGCGAACCAGGGACCCTCTGCACACATCAACAACGGTCGCCCACGAAGCATCGTTACCCATCGCTCCACAAAGGCCACGGCCCTTGCAGAGCAAGGGGAAACCCTACTTAAGTCTCAGAGCAAGTGACGTAACTGATTGAAATGCTAGTAGCGCGTACCCGCTAACTAGCTAGCCATTTCACATCCGTTACACTTGTCATTGGCAAGGGAGTTTTTTAGGATAAAAAGAAACGGAATAGAGCTAAGCACAGGCAAAATCCTAGAGGATAACTTGGTTCAGTCTGCTTTTTAACGGACACTGGGAGACAAATTCAACTTTCAGCAGGACAATAACCTTAAAGACAATGCCAAATATACGCTGGAGTTGCTTACTAAGACAACATTGAATGTTCCTGAGTGGCCGAGTTACAGTTTTGACTTAAATCGGCTTTAAAATTGATGGCAAGACTTGAAAATGGCTGTCTAGCTATGAACAACAACCAACTTGACAGAGCTAGAAGAATTCTAACAAGAATAATGTGCAAATATTTTACAATCCAGGTGTGCAAAGCTCTTAGAGACTTACCCAGAAAGACTGTAATCACTGCCAAAGGTGATTCTAACATGTATTGACTCAGGTGGTTGAATACTTATCTAATCAAGATATATTAGTGTTTTATTTTAATTTCTTTACAATGTTAGAATTTTTCTTTCTCTTTGACATTACAGATAATTTTGTGTAGATTGTTGACAAAAAATGACAAATCCATTTGAATCCCAGTTTGTAACACAACAAAATGTAGAAAAAGTCAAGGGGTGTGAATACTTTCTGAAGGCACTGTATATATAGAGAGAGAGAGTACATGAGGAGGAGTGGCTCCTGTTGCCAGGGGCGAACAGTATCAACACATCCCCGGCCACACACACACACATACTGTATACACACACTCACACACTCCCTCCTCTCTTCCACCCTATTCCCAGTAGGGTGTTCCAGCAGCAGCAAGCCAGGATTGCAGGAAGCAGGAGGGACACGGCTGAGTGGATTACAGGCTACAGCCCTCCTCTCTCCAGACTCATCCTGCTACGCCGAGAGGAGAGACTAACGCTACTGCTGCTCTTTCATAGCATTTTTTGCCTTTTCCTGCTCGTTTTTATTACATGTTTTCTATAATTCCACTTCATTTTTTGTCTGATACTTGAAGAGCAAGACTTTAAGAAGTATTTTTTGATTATATATATATATATTTTTAATGGTAAGGAAGGTGGCAGAACTGGGAGTCTTTTAAAGCACGTGGAGAAAGGCTTAAAGGCATATGCTTGAGCTATGGGGAAGTCCAACAGCAAACTAAAGCCTGAGATGGTGGAGGAGCTGACCAGGAAAACCTACTGTAAGTATAGCACTCTCTTTCTATGTCTTTAGGTTAGACTCTTTTCATTGATGCCTTTCCTTTCTTTTCTCTTTTCTACCAGTCTATGTCTTGATATAGCAGACCTTTTTCCTCTTTTTTTTAACACTTGTTTTTTAACACTTGCTCCAACCGCCACTGTTCTGTGCTGTCTTTGATGTCCCAACCTTAAAAAACATTAACATTTGATTGTATTGAATGTATCTATTGCTACAGAAGAGGATGCCTTGAAATGAATCTAGCATTTTACAATAGAGCCTTAGGTAAAATGACATGACTTACCCGTTGGTTGCGATCCTTGACTTTAAAGCAGGCTATCAGCACACTGTTGTTGAGAGACAGCCAAGTGATCATCAGGTAAGGTGCTTTGTCCAGGTCGTGGATAGTGATTAATTGTATGCAAAAGCCAAGTAAATAGAAAGAAAGACACATGTGTAATGACGATCCTATGGTGGGAGACAATTATGCAACTTTCTTTGCTATGTAAACTTTTCAGCTACTCCTGCCATACTACACATTTGGACATTAAGATGTTAACGAGCAAATCTCAAATCCCCAACTAAAGAGAGACTCATTAAATCATATATATTGAATATCTGAAAAGTATTTCAGTTTATTACACTGTTGTAAATTGGTCGTACAGCCTTTGGAAGGTGATAGCCATTCGGTAATGTGGTTTGAAGACATGGACACAGCAACCATTGTAGTACATCTTCCTCTCAGATTGAATGGCTTTCCCTCAGGTGTGCTAATACACGTTAGAGACTCAGTAGTCACTCGAAATCCGCTTAGCGCTTGATGCAATACTTCTGATGAAGATTATGAAGCCATGCTCTAGAACAATGTCGACCAAATAATATGTTGCACTAAATCAGAGTAGGATAAAATGTAATCAAGTAAAGCAATAACTAAATAGCTGTATCTGTCCTTTTGAGAAACCTTTACAGGCAATAGATATGTCTACATGGTGTCAGCGGAATGCTTTCCCCTACAGTAGTGTGTGTGGCTTATTTATCACTCACCACCATACTAACAGAGATAAACTCTGACCTTTAGCAGGGTCAAAGGTTGAACCAGACCTCAAGGAACACCCCCACGGAGTGAAGGTAAACTCTTGCGGATAACGATAAAAGCCGACTACCATGTCTGTTATGTCTCACTGTTTCTCTGGTCAAGAACACTCAATGAGATGGTTGAAATTCTCAAAAGCTACCTTCTTTTGTATCTTCTGAAAAAACACAATATTTAAAGCTGCAATATGTAACTTTTTGGGTGACTTGACCAAATTCATTCAGAAATGTGTGTTATAGATCTGTCATTCTCATTGCAATCAAGTCTAAGAAGCACTATATCTGGCCTATGTGCGCTATTTCTATGCTTCCCATTATTAAAGAGATATTTCACAGCGGTTTAGATACAATCATTCTCTACAGCAGGGTTATTCAACTCTTACCCCACGAGTCCAGAACCTGCTAGTTTTCTGTTCTACCTGATATTTTTTTGTACATTGTTAACCTTTATTTAACTATGCAAGTCAGTTAAGAACAAATTCTTATTTTCAATGACGGCCTAGGAACAGTGGGTTAACTTGTTCAGGGGCAGAACAACAGATTTTTAAACCTTGTCAGCTCGGGGATTCAATTTTACAACCTTTTGGTTACTAGTCCAACGCTCTAACCACTAGGCTACCTGCCGCCCCAATTAATTGCACACACCGGGTGTCCCAGATCCAAATCAGTCCCTGATTAAAGGGGGACAATGAAAAAATGCAGTGGAACCAGCTTCGAAGTCCAGAGATGAGTTTGAAGGCACCCTAAGTTTTCTGAGCAAAACAAAAATAAATATATTTTTATTTGTTCAATTTTCATTGTTGGATATAAAATACGTTAAAATCACTAGGAAATCAGCATCAAGTGATTTTAATTTGGCAAATCTGTTCCCATGTATTTCCAAGAATAATAGAAAGACACATGATCATAAACAAATGTAAGCAAGGTTTGAAATTATTATGTTTTATTCCAATATTATATCTGTTTGGGCTTCTTGTGGTTCATTTGCAGTCTACAAATTATTTGTAATTATGTTCCGGCCCCCCGACCATTTGCTCCAGAAAAAAAATTGCCCGCAGCTGAATCTAGTTGATGATCCCTGCTCTACACTATACTTCCTTGTTTTGTCACATAAACTGAAATAAGGCGCATCATTCTAATTTTAGCAACCAGGAAATGACGGTGCGATTTTTGCATAGTGCATCTTTAAAGGTGCTGTATGCAACAATTTCACCTGACAATAGTAATATGTCACCTTACATGGGCGGTAAGGATGTCACCATAATCGTTGTTGTTATGAAAAGTGCTTTTTAAATCAAATCTATTATTGTCATCATTAACTATTTGGAGTTGACATTTATTACCAGACAATTACTGATGTACAGTATATGTCCTGCTGGTAGTGTTAGATATTAAAGCTGAAATATGTCACTTTTTGTGCGACCCAACCAAATTCACATAGAAATGTGTGTTATAGACCTGTCATTCTCATTGAAAGCAATTCTAAGAAGCTTTCCTGGTTAAATATAGGTTAAAAAAATTCTAAGAAGCGGTAGATCTGTTCTTTGTGCGCTATTTCTATCCTTCCCATTATTTCATTTTTGCATTTACATTCGGTTTTTAACACCAGCTTCAAACAGCTGAAAATAAAATATCTTTGGTTAAGGAAAATATATTTCACAGCGGTTTAGATGCTACAATGATTCTCTAAATTGAGCGAACTATACACATTTTTGCAACCAGGAAATGGAGCGATTTCCGCATAGTGCATATTTAAGCTTCTCTGCTCAGCCTTGATAATTTGTTAGCTAGTTAGAATTCAGAAGAGATTTCACAGAAATAAATCAGAAGATTATGTTCCTGTGTTTGAATGTGTGTAATGGCAAGAGACATCTTTCAGGGTGAGGCGTAACGTGTGAACTAGTGTGTGTGTATGTGTGGATGAAGACGCCCCCTATTGAGAAGGGAAGCGAGCATGTCAAAGGGGCTAATTTCATGCTCTCACACGGGGTCTCGCGTTTCCTAATTATAGCAGTATGCCAACCTAAAGTGCTGTCGGGGAGAGGGTGCGGTTGAGACATCACTCTTTGGTTCTGTATGCATCTTCATCACAGGGAGATGACTTCCATTTAGTCTCATTGCCTCAGCAATCAGCATTCACCACAGTCAATGTTTCAATTTTGATGCAGGGTGATAGCGATATGACGAGAAGCACTTAAGATGGCTCTCATATACTCTGGAGAGTGAATTTGTCATGGAAGTCTATTCAGTCCTGAGGAGGAAAGTGCTGGGCATGCAAAAAGGAATGATGAGAAACCAGCTTTCGTTTACTACACATCTCTCACTGAGGTAATTTAGTCTAGGGTTTCCCAAACTCGGTCCTGGGGTCCCCCCTGGGTGCACGTTTTGGTTTTTGCTCTAGCACTACACAGCTGATTCAAATAATCAACGCTTGATGATGAGTTGGTTATTTGAGTCAGCTGTATAGTGAGTGCTGGGGCAAAAAACTAAAGGTGCACCAAGAGAGGGCCCCAGGACAGAGTTTGGGAAACCCTGATTTAGTCCACTAAGACATGACAAATCAATCAGATAAAATCAAAGTTTATTTGTCAAGTACACAGGATACAACAGGTGTAATCACAACAGGTGTACAGTGAAATGCTTACTTGCAAGCTCTTTCCCAACAATGCCGTACTAAATATCAAAGGTAAGAAGATAAGATACAAATAATCAAATCAGGTTTTATTGGTCAGTGTAGTAATAATAAAAACACACAAGAAATAAAACCACACGAGAATATACTCTATATACAGGTCAGTACCAAATCAATGTGCAGGGTTACTGGTGATAGCCTAGGGGGCTGGCGTAAATGGGTTTTGAGTTAGCTGATTTAGTTGGTTGACTTGTTGAAATCAGTCAATCAAATGTATTTATAAAGCCCTTTTTTGCAGTCTTGCATGATCTTGCTGTTGTCAGATTATGCAAGCTTCTCCTGTTTTCTGCTCAGTTTCTTTTTACTCTGTAATTGTTTTTCCTTGAGAAATGGAAGGGTATAATTAGGTTCTCATTGGCATAGCTCTAAGAGCCAGCCTCCGCTAAAGCCATTAACACGCCCACCCACACACACAGTACACACACTCTCTCCATACTGCACACACACAGTCATACACATTGGCTCAAAGGATCATATCGCCTCAATCCATCAGCACAAGCAACAGTCAAACTCACTATACCATGCACACGTGCACACACTCATCCACAAAGCTTTCGATAGCTCTGCACTATGCACGTTCTAGGTCTAGTCATCCCTCCTGCTTCTCACTCCCCTTCTCCCCTTTCCATCTAGCTCTTCCTTTGTTCTTCCCTTTTTTCTCTCTGTCTGCCTCTCTCTTGTTGCTTCCTCTCCCTACTCTCTTCCACTCTGTCCTCTTCTTTTCAGCACGACTGCAGCTCGTCTTATTTCTTATTGCTCTGCCCTTCGCTTGGAGAGGCTCACTCCCTATCTTTTCTCCTTTTAAAGCCTCCCTCTTTCTTTGTTTCCCCCTACTGTCCTTCCCCCTCACTCCCTTCCTCCTCCCCCTACTTTCCTCCTCCCAGTACTCTCCTCCTCCTACACCCTTAAAGGGTCTTTTGGATGTCCCCATAGGAGAACCCTTTGAAGAACCCTTTTTGGTTGCAGGTAGAACCCCTTTGGGTTCCATGTAGAATCCTTTCTACAGAGGGTTCTACCTGGAACCTAAAAGGGCTCTCCTATGGGGAACAGCCGAGGAACCCTTTTGTAACCCTTTTTTCTACTACCTACCTATCTGCATGGAAATTGAACCTAAGCCTGGCCCAGATCGATCGGCTTATCTGGTATGGAGCGTGACATATACCTTGACCATAAACAGGGAGTATTGTTTAACAACAGCATAACATCCCACTGCTGCCACCAATTGCAGGCTAATAACTCATTTTTAATACTCTCTCACTCATATACGTTCTGCACTCACACAGTCAGAACACTTCTTATTGTCTACTGCAGCTCTACCTTTTGTTCCCGCTGCTATACATATGTTCTCTGGTTTCCATGGAGATGAATTGCTTCCGTGAGCCCACAAGGTTTTTGTTCCCGGACCCAAGGTGGTAGATTTTATTTAATGAAGTTGGATGTTTTTTTTCTTCCACCTGTACGACTGAGTAAAGTAGATTAGGAAGTATGGAGATCTGTTATTTTAAGGTAGACCTCACATCTCAATGACATCATGTCAGAAATGTTCACATTTGAACTGTAGTGTATCCAATGGCAGTGGGTTTCTGTTTTTTGGGGGAGGGGGCAATGAAGTTCCTGCTCCACTGTTCTTGATCCACTATTAGGTCAAGTGCTGTCTCAATATCTCTCTTGAGTTTTAAACACTCTGATGCTATGCAAACTGGCATCTGTCTCTTTCTGAAGAACAGAGGCAGCCCATTAAGTTGATTTCATCACTAAGCTGCCTGTGCTGTCAACAGAATGGTGATGGAGGCCCGTGCAAGTCCATCCAAATAGAACCAATGTACTGGACGTTTTCTAATGCTGCGCTTGTACTAACCATAAATCACATAATTGGTCCCCATCTCTACTGTGATGTCACCTTGGCCCCCTTAGCCTTAGAAAGAAGAGCCTAATAGAGCCATGTCATTGTCATTCTCTCTGGAAATGCTCACCGTATTCACTGTAATTTTTAATGGCAGATTTGGTTCAAAAGGCCCCGTAGCTGGAGTCTGAGCATAGAACTCATTCTAACGTTTGAAGATGTTTGAGTTGAGGTCGTGGACTTGTGGTGCTGTTGCTTTGCCATTTGTCAGGAACTCATAAGAAAAATAATCGTTTGTCAGAAAATACCTAGGTTTTAACAAATGCAGTTGACTCCTGATAAATACAATTGGTGAACGCTGATATCTGGAGTAATAACATAATAATAACAGAATATACACTTGTTAACAGTGCACATGGTACATTTATGATGTATTGATGTTCGTTCTTATAGGAGGGAAAACACAGCTATGGTAAACCAGGATGGTATGGAGATGTATGGACTTATATTAGTTGCACCAGAAATTGAATCTGAATTTCTTCATTTTGAATTTGTGTTAAGAAATAGACTTTCTGTTGGCACTAAAATCACTCCATAGGGGAGTTTCATTATTCATACATTCTCTACCTTTTATTTCGGCTTTTTATGTATATATGTTATCTTTAAATGATTAAGATGAGCAGGGCTACACATAGCATTTCACTCCCAGCAGATGTAAGTTATTTCAGCCACAATAACAAATGAAGCAGCCAACAGTGAAAACCTCCTGTCGGTCTTGTGTGTTGTCTTTATGTCTATTTATTCATCTTCTAACAATCTAATTTTCTCTGTTTTCTGTCTGCAGTCACAGAAAAAGAGGTACAACAATGGTAAGTTTCTCTTATTGTCTCAGCTAACAACTAAGTCAACCCCGTATTGCAAATGCTCCATTATACTTGTGTACCGTCAGTCAACAACAATGCAATACATCTGTGAAAACCTCAGGTTCAACTGCTGCACTGCACCCCTGGAGCAGGTTAGGGGTTAAGTGCCTTGCTCAAGGGCACAACAGCTGTCGGTGGTGAGTCAGCTGGCATTATAGTCGGCACCAGAAATCAGTGGCACTCTCTGTTTTGTCGATTTTGCATCGACCATATTTGTGGAACGCTAAAACCTTCAGCAAACTCCTACAGTGTTTATGTTACAACAACCTTCCTGTTCAGCCCTCGTTACCATGGACACCCGAATGCATCACTGGGTTTTCATAACCACATCTTGAAATAGAAGGCTCTTTGTAAGGCGTTACAGCTTTCAAAGTATTGTAGCTGATGCCTCGAGTTGAATTTGGACAGACACCGTCCTTCGAATGAGACGTTAAATTGAGGTGGTTGGTAAAGATCCTGTGACATCACAAGACAATGGGTGTCCTTTCTACATTTCATACCTGGCCCGTCACAGTAATGTAGTAGCAATGCCCTATAACTATCCCCTGCCTCAAATAGGCGAAATCACTGCTTTCTCCTCCACTATAAAGTGTGGTGCGCGCTCAGGCACAAAATGGCTGCCGTGTTTCACCCAATTTGGCGTTGGATGGGTTGACTTCTATGCCCATACAGTGGGGGGAAAGAACACTGTGAAACCTAGTGAAAAGGGCTTGATGAAAACAATCCATCATTGGCCATCCTCTGAGGTATGGTGGTGGGCTGGCCAGGCTCTGTGCCCAGACTCAGTGTGTTGGCTGAGGTGTCAGGCCACACACATATGTACGTGGGCCAGGTACCACAACACAGCCCAGTGGCACAGCTCTCCTGCCTGAGACTTTGCTGGCACCGCTACTAGTTGTGGCAGCTGCAGACATAACCTCGCTAGACCAGCCTGGCCCTCAGCCTGTAGCCAGAGGGCCACACCCTGAGAAGCTGCTGCCTTGGTAGCCGTATACAACCCTGTCGTTATCTCCTCATAGTCATTATAACCTCTGGCTAGTCTCTGGGGTTACGAAGGTGGTGCTGTGTTCTGATGTTGCGGCCAGCTTCCAATTGGTTACCCGTTTTGCCGGTCGCCAGATTCATTACTAAATTTAGGCAGAACTCACTGTTTTTATGAAAAATAAAACACGCACGATTGGCCGTAGGACAAGTTAAATAAGTAAAAAAATATCAATGAGTATTGAGTGAAGTTTACAGACACATGCAATGCGTTGAAACTGGCCATAAGAGCAGAACATAAGAGATGTGGTGTCGCAAAAGCAGCTAAACATTTATGTTCGACATAGCCAATCAAAACAAAGGACGTTTCTGTCGCAACGCATCACCTCAGACCAGTGCTAGGTTATTTTGACCTCATAGCCTTTCTGATTTCCAAATACTTTGCTGCTTGTGCCAAGTTCCGTGGCTTCCCCTCTTGTGGCTCCCCGTACACACCACAGATGGAGAGCTGTTGACACTGGGTCGGGTTCCCACTCTGATAAGAAACTTATCGAGAACCGCGGAGAGACATGTTACTGAACGACATGACATGTAGACTCAAAGGAGGAAGAGCAGTCAGAAGAAGAAGGAGAGACAGAAACTGACCCCTCACAGCTTTTACTCTGATGCTCCCCAGTCCCCAGTCATGCCCCAGTCATGCCCCAGTCCCGCCCCTGTCCCCAGGCATGCCCCTGTGCCCAGTACCCATTCATGCCCCAGTCCCCACTCATGCCCCAGTCCCCACTCATGCCCCAGTCCCGCCCCTGTACCCAGTATCCATTCATGCCCCTGTCCCCAGTCATATCTTTGTGAGTTGGGCTAGACTGAAATGTGTTTGTCTCTGTCTATAGCTGCAAAAAGGCCTACGAGAGCTTCTATCACAGTTCACAGATCATACTGTGAGAGGAAGCCATTGGAAAGAGACAACACACACACAAACTTCTCCGCCCGCCACCAACCACAATACCCTGCCGATCCCTATTTTGCCTCGCTTGTCTTTGAAGTGATTTTGCATCACCCCGTGCTGTAAAGTCAGTGCTGGAAGAAGATTCTCATCCAAAGCGTTTACAGTGCTAGCTAGCTGACATGAATAGAGCCGAGCGAGAGATTACAAATCACAATGCCAGGGAATCGTTGTGTCTGCCGAGTAGGCAAACAACACATCAAACGGTAATAAAACAGGGGCTGTCGCTGTCATCCACTAGTGAGCCTACTGCTTACACCCTTTTGTGGGAGCAGTGTCAGTCCCTCATCTCTTCCTCGTTCAGATACAGTGTGGGAAAGTAAAATTACTGAACAGTGTGGTTTTGGATGAAAGACTGTGGTCTTTCTCAAGGCTAGGAGTAGTTTTGTTTGAGTAGCAGTAAGGTAAGAGCGCCGGGAGTTTGATCAACGGCATTGGCACTTGGCTTAGTGGTGCAAGGGTGACATGAACATAGAGCTCTTTGGCCAAGCCACCAGTGGTGGGTTTGGCGTTGAAAAATAGAAGCGTATGCAGAAAAGTACCTCATTCCTACGGTTAAAATATGGTGGTGGATTTGATGTTATGGGGCTATTTTGCATCCACTGGTTCTGGGGTCCTTGTTAAGGTCAACGGCACAATGAACTTTACCAAGTACCAGGACATTTTAGCCCAAAACCTGGTTGCCTCTGCGAGGAGGCTGAAACTACCAGCAAGATAATAACCCCAAGCACCAATCAAAATCCACAAAGAAATTGTTAATTGACCATAAAATCAGCATTTTGCAATGGCCATCTCAGTCTCTGGACTTGAACACCATTGAAAACCTGTGGTTTGAATTGAAGAGGACAGTCCATAAGAACAAACAAATGATGAAGGATCTGAAAATATTCAGTATGGAGGAATGGTCTAAGATCCCTACTAATGTGTTCTCCAATCTCATAAAACATTTTAGAAAAAGGCTCAGTATCATGCTAGAGCACTGGTTCTCAATCCTGGGCCTGGGGACCCAAAGGGGTGCACTTTTTTTTGTTGCCCTAGCACTACACACCTGATTCAAATCATCAAAGCCTGATGAGGAGTTGTTGATTTTAATCATGTGAATCACTAGGGCAAACACAAAAATGCACCCCTTTGGGTCCCCAGGCCCACGATTGAGAACCACTGTGCTGAGTATTGAAAAAAGGGGTGCAGGCCTACCGGGGGACGCAGCGGTCTAAGGCACTGCATCGCAGTGCTTGAGGCTTCACTACAGACCCGGGTTCGATCCCAGGCTGGGTCACAACCGGCCGTGGCCGGGAGTCCCATAAGGGGGCGCACAATTGGCCCAGCGTTGTCCGGGTTAGGGGAGGGTTTGGCTTTACTTGGCTCATCGTGCTCTAGCGACTCCTTGTGGCGGGCCGGGAGCCTGCAGGCTGACCTGTTGTCAGTTGAACAGTGTTTCCTCCGACACATTGGTGCAGTATGTTTGGGATATTTGATTTGTTTATTATGCCTCCTTTCAAGCAGACAACGCTCTTATCATTGTGCTACTTGATAGCAGGACGTTCTTTATCAGATCTTTCTAGCAGGCCTCAGGGATCCTTACTTTAGGAATGAGTTTCATCAGTCACACTGAATGAAGTAATTGTTCCATTCAACGATTCACCGCTCACCACCTCTCTCTTTTCTCTCCTCCCTCCCCTCTTCCTGGGCATCCCCCTCTCCTTCCTTTCCCCATTCCTCCCTCCATCCACCCCCAGGTATAAGGGTTTTATTAAGGACTGTCCTAGTGGTCAGTTGGATTCAGCTGGCTTCCAGAAGATCTACAAGCAATTCTTCCCCTTCGGTGACCCCACCAAGTTCGCCAGCTTCGTTTTCAATGTGTTTGACGAGAACAAGGTAACAGGCTGCCTGCGGAACGCATTTATGTTCACTTTATTTTCTTAGAAGCTAGGACAACAGTAAACCAATTAACAACCTTACTGGCTTAGTGTATGAAAGGACATCACTTAACATCCCTCATAAAATGTTTGGATTGGGTTCCATTGCATAACTGAAATGGTTTATGTCATGGCTAATGTACTGGTCCTCTGTAGCGCAGTTGGTTGAGCATGCCGCTTGCACTATGGGTTTGATCCAGGGACCACCCATATGTAAAAGCTGTATGCACGCAAGACTAAGTCTCTTTGGATAAAAGCGTTTACTAAATGGCTTAAAAAATGTTTGCTTGCTTTAAGTGTCCTCTCTGACTGCAGTCATTTCCATTGAGAAGCCAGACTCCAGTTATTTGTCTGCTATCTTTCCCGAGAGCCATTTGTGAGATTAGATTGAATTGGTCTCTCACTCTTCTGTGGAGAAAATAGCCTGTTTCTGTGTCTGGTCGATTATTTTCTCCTGTCTGGCTGTGACTGTTTCTTTGGTTATGCGTCTATCACTTTCATGTTCTTCTCTCCATATCCTTCTTCCCTCTTTCAAACATTCTTTACCATAGTCGGGGGGGGGGGCGCTATATCGGTCCACTAAAACAGGACTATTAAAGACCCAGTATACTACTTTTTGAACAATTTGTATGTGTTTTTTGGAGGGGGGGGTGCACTCTGAGCTCCCCTACGTCTTCCTTCCGCTGTCTCTCTCCTTCCTTCCGCTGTCTCTCTCCTTCCTTCCGCTGTCCCTCTCCTTCCCTCCGCTGTCCCTCTCCTTCCCTCCGCTGTCTCTCTCCTTCCCTCCGCTGTCTCTCTCCTTCCCTCCGCTGTCTCTCTCCTTCCCTCCGCTGTCCCTCTCCTTCCCTCCGCTGTCTCTCTCCTTCCCTCCGCTGTCTCTCTCCTTCCCTCCGCTGTCTCTCTCCTTCCCTCCGCTCTCTCTCTCCTTCCCTCCGCTTTCTCTCTCCTTCCCTCCGCTGTCTCTCTCCTTCCCTGTCTCTTCTTCCCTCCGCTGTCTCTGCTTCCCTCCACTCCACTGTCTCTCTCCTTCCCTGTCTCTCTCCTTCCCTCCGCTGTCTCTCTCCTTCCCTCCACTCCACTGTCTCTCTCCTTCCCTCCACTCCACTGTCTCTCTCCTTCCCTGTCTCTCTCCTTCCCTTCACGGTCTCTCTCCTTCCCTTCCCTGTCTCTCTCCTTCCCTTCACGGTCTCTCTCCTTCCCTTCACGGTCTCTCTCCTTCCCTCCACGGTCTCTCTCCTTCCCTCCACGGTCTCTCTCCTTCCCTCCACGGTCTCTCTCCTTCCCTCCACGGTCTCTCTCCTTCCCTCCACTTTTCTTGAAATAACTTTTTATCTCCCTCTCTCCTTCTGTTTCTCTGCAGGATGGACGTATTGAGTTTGCCGAGTTCATCCAGGCCCTGTCGGTCACCTCCAGAGGGACCCTGGACGAGAAGCTCAGATGTAAGCCTGGAGAAAATATCCTAGGGCCTAAGCTTTAGCTCAGCAGGCTAGCACAGTCTTGAGGCGCGCAGTCGACCCAGGTTCAAACCCAGTCAGCCACAGCAATAAAAATAATACACCAATTCCCTCTCTTTCTCTCTCCCTATCCCATTCTCTCACTGCTTTGCATTACCATTTCCTCACACTGACCTTTGACCTAGTCATGTTGGCTCCTGCATCAACAAGGTGATCTCTAATCTTCCCAGACGCCTGTAGGTGGTCACAGCTGTCGTTGTAGCTGAACGGCAGGGATAACAGGAATAAACGCTATGTATGCACAGTGTCGAGCTATACTGACACACCTTCTGACACATACACACACCCTGTTTCACACATGCTGATGCTCCCTCACTGTCCCACACGCCTCAGGTCATTAGCAGGAGTTGATCAACTGCTGACAGTTGTTGATGCAGTAATTGGCTAACAGATAGAGAGGTATTAGGATGCATTTCAATCGTAGGGAAATTAGGTGTCACCTTAATGTATATATTAGCAGTCCTAAGGAATATATCAAAAGTTTCCTCTGGGCCTCCTGAGTGGCGTAGTGGTCACTGCATCACAGTGCTAGCTGTGCCACTAGATTCTGGGTTCGAGTCCAGGCTCTGTCGCAGCCGGCCGCGACCGGGAGACCCATGGGGTGGCGCACAATTGGCCCAGTGTCGTCCGGGTTAGGGGAGGGTTTGGCCGGCAGGGATGTCCTCGTCCCATCGCGCACTAGTGACTCCTGTGGTGGGCTGTGTGCAGTGCACGATGACACTGTCACCAGGTGCAATGTGTTTCCTCTGACACATTGGTGTGGCTGGCTTCTGGGTTAAGTGGGCATTGTGTCAAGAGGCAGTGCGGCTTGGCTGGGTTGTGTTTTGGGGGATGCACGGCTCTCGACCTTCGCCTCTCCTGAGTCTGTACGGGAGTTGCAGCGATGAGACAAGACTGTAACTACCAATTGGTTACCACGAAATTGGGGAGAAAAACCGGGTTTAAAAAAAAAAGTTTCCTTCATGTGCTGTTTATGGCTTTTGCAGGGGCCTTCAAGCTTTACGACCTGGATAACGACGGTTACATAACCCGGGATGAGATGCTGAATATTGTGGACGCCATTTACCAGATGGTGGTAAGTCCTTCCTCGGTTGTCTCAACATCAAATATTCAGCTTTGATCTATTCTCGTAATTTAGTTGATGGGTACGGAGCATCATAATCAGTATTTCAACATTTCAATGGGAACGTCTGGTTGTTGCTCTTAAGTGAGCCATTTTGAGACAGTTTAGATGATACCTTGTCCCGTGTAGTGTATAGCATTTAAAGAAATATTCCGTAATTTCATGCAGGTAACTGAGGCATTTATGTGTGTGTGTTTGTTTGTTTGCGCGCAGCCGCGCGTACAGGGGAACACGGTGGGTACAACGTCAATATAATTTACCAGGGACCTCTTTTTGTTCATTTGCAGCTATGGGCAGCGCTCCGGGCTTATGGTGCACCATGGGGAACAGAGCTAACTACGAATCCTGTAAAAAAAACTATGCTTGATCAACTGCTCATTGGATTCAGTCCGATCTCACTTTGTCAATTATGCACCTTTTAAAGGCAATGTTCCCGGATTTGCAGAGACTGCATTCACGGTAAATGCTGCATACGTCGGCTCAATTGGAAATTAGGACTACCTTTAAATGTCAAGCGTGCTATAACACAGCTCTTCCTCTGATCGGATTGAATACCGGCCTTAGTCTATAAATTATATATATACTTTCTGACAGCTGCAAATAAACCTCTATCCCTTAACACACAATGGTGTAGGGATCTATCCTTACCAGACTGCCGCCAACTGCTGCTCGGTCTGTTCCAACATCTCATTATCATCAAGAAATCACAATCATCAGATGACCGATTTTAATTTCATACATTGACTATACACCACACCACGTAAAATATTTCAAATTAAAATAATTCCCGTTCCAAATTGTTTGCTCTGCCCCCATGGTTCCCAAGGCACTTTTTTGCATATGGTTTCATGAATGTCCAGAGGTCTCCTCATTTTCGAATCAGGTTTCGATGTCTTTATCCACCATTGTTGCAAAAAAATATTCCCTTTTCACCAACACCACTACTGTCAATCACTGTTCTTCCATGGCTCTTACTGTTTGTGAAAAGCGAATATGTCTTGCCAGAATTACAGCAGCGCAAAAAATGATTGCTTTACATTGGCAGGAGCTTCACTCTCTGCCATTATGTCAATGTGTGCTTTCATTTATGAACATTGCAAACTGGATCTTTCTGTGTCCTGCATGCATGGTGCTAAAGAGGCAAATGTTGAGTTATTAACTTCTGTTGTTAAAAAAAATAGAATTGTTATGAACTGCAATTTGTGATATTTTCTGTAAACAAGGGCCTGTGAGGGGGGGGGGGTCTATTGTCTATGTTACCATGCATATGTTAAATGAAATAAAATGTAACATTTTGTCACAAAAAAGGGGAACACAGTGGAATTGCCTGAGGAAGAAAACACACCAGAGAAAAGAGTGGACCGAATCTTTGCCATGATGGACAAGGTAGAGTAAACCAATCACACACACACCTGTCTAATGCATGTAAAAGATAGGCCAACGGCTCCAATGTATCTTCCTAGCCTCCTCAGGAGGATACATGTGCCCTGTGCGGCTGGCACTGCTCACATAGAAGGCCTGTTTTCAGTCGGAAAACTCTGATGCCCCCCTCAAGGAGGCACTAGCTAGCCCAAGCCCTGAGGCTTTTTGTCAGAGAGACTCCTTATCAAACCCAATGGAGAGTTAGATACTCTCTGAAGAGGCATTCGGAACTGGGCCAGACCAACGCTGACTGATTGGGTTGTATAAGGGTGCAGTAAATAGGCTGTTATACACTATGCTGAGCCTGACGAAGAGTGCCCTCTACTGGTTTAAATATTGAACAGCAGTCCAGCCATTATCCATTCGGTAATATGTAATAAAGTATTATTCAAATGTGAGGATTTGTTGTTTTTCAGAACGCAGACGGATTGTTGACCCTGAAGGAATTCCAGGAGGGCTCCAAAGCAGACCCGTCCATCGTCCAGGCTCTATCGCTGTACGACGGGCTGGTGTAGCAGTGAGTACACTCCGCACAGTGAGCACCGCATCCTCTCAAATTATGATTTACATGAACATTTTACAGTTTCACCTCCTATACATGTATCTCTTTTCTTCCCACGACAGTTGTCCGTGATGGCCTGTTAACGTGGTGTTACCCTGCTAAGTGAGTGATGGAGTCTGCTACCTGTCTCGTCCTCTGACTCCTCCTCAGCCTTTTAGGGAAGCTGACAATGGTGGGCCGCTGCTGTCAATCATTCATCATCATCATCATCATCATCATCATCATGGTTTCCAGGATTAGAGTAAATTCAACAACCACAAACTCGTTCGCCTTTGCAGAAGCTAGTGCCGTCGATGTGCTTACAAGACATTTCTCTGAGAGACAGAAGGAAGTTAGGTACTTTTCTGTGGGAGGAAGGGCCAGGGTTCATAAGGCACCAAACAGGAAAAGTAGACAAACAGGGCGGGACTACCTGGACTTTGTCCAATAAGAAATTTTCATTTTTGTTTTGTTGCGAAACATCTTTTTAAAAATTCCATTGCAAAGCCTAATGAACATTGAACAACATGGGACTGAACACAGGCTACCTGTCTACGGACCATGGATCTAAGCAGTATTTATGTTCTGTGATACAGAGCATCAGTTCAATATGCTGCAGCCAACGACAAGAAACTGCTACTGACACGCTGACTGTCTTTTAGAACGCTTGGGAAAGTCAACCTTATTTATTTAATTGGATTTAAATAACAGCAGCTCATGTTTGACATCAGCATGAATTAATATTGATTCTGTGTTCCTGCCGCACAAAGCTTTAATTGTCGAGGTACGTTTTTGATTTCAACACCAACTAAAGACTGCGAAGCGAACAAGGCCCAATTACAGATGCTGTATGAGTTTGAGCCAACTATTACATAGAGATGCATAGAGAATAAATGCTGAGCAGTTGCTTGTCTATGAGCAGTCCTAGAGGCTTACACTACTGAATTGCGGACACACTATAATCAGTGTATTCTCTCAAATGCCCATCATAACTGAACCGTTGTGCGGTCATGCGACATATAATATACATTTATGAGATGGAAAAGGGTGGAACGACACGGATTGCGGATCATATGAAACTTGATTGAAATCTTGAACGCTAGGTCAACAAGTACGATGCAAAATAAGTGTTCAAATAGATGTCTTTGCAAATGACTTCAAATGCATGTGAGACGCATTATGTTTGTGTGTAAATACTAAGGTATATGCACTGTAGCCATAATCGGCAGGTTGGTTGTTTTAAGTCAGTACCCTGATATGTAATACATCCTCTGTGGTTGAAAAGCATTTTGCGACCCTTTTACTTGTCACTCCATTGAACTAGACAATGCACCGACAGTGAACATTTCACAACAAAGAAAATGATTTCCCTCCCTCTATAATGTTTTTGTTTTCTTCATCGCTCTATGGTAATGACTGGGGCACAATTTGCTTGTCATTCCATCGCTACTGCTTCAGTGAAATAGATTTTCCTTCAATTTTTTTTAATACTGTGCACAAACTGTTCTCTCACAAATATCAATTGAATAGGTGTTTTTAAGAGTTTGAGAGAAGTGGCAACTGCTGTAGTCGAGGGAATGGTTAGAGAAGTGTTTAAATTAGCTGTATAAAAACTCATCTTACCTGTACATAGACAAACCTGTTGGCAAATTTAAGGTCTTTCCATTGGCCTTGTATGTTGATATCCTCAAATTGCAGATTTCATTCAGTATTTTTCACCATGATGCATCTGGAGTGACTCAATGTACAGTATGTGGCATGCTGTGTGATAAGAAACTAGCTGCAAGTCATGTAGGCTTAATCAGTAGGAATTTGAGTTTATCGCTGTTGACACATTTTTCTATTAAATTCAGTATCATATGATTAGACAAGGTTTGTCAAATTGCCTTGGTATCAAACCAATTCTCACAGCATTTAAGGACACTATACTGTAAATAATATAAACTGTTAACCTCACAGTATACATAAAAGTGCTCATTGTTGACAAGACTATGAACAGACTATTCTTGATATTGAAAGTGAAAACATTGACTGACCATCCCAAATCCAAATGGCATACAAATGTAAATGTCAGTTGGTCTCCTTGCTCAGTACATGGTCGTTGTTTTTGTCTTCAGTGCTTTTGAAATAAAAGAGCTGCTTTCCTTCATGTGCCCCATGCTTTTGTATGCACCACTAGCTGGTTCAGTTTCCACTAGCATTGCTGTAAAAATGCGACCCAGAAGATTTTGGACGTTGCTAAATAACCAGCAAACTTTAAAAAAAAAATATATATATAAAAAAGGTTCAAAACCCTGGGTGTCAGAAATAAGCTACAACTTCAAAAATGTGAACACAAAATCCATATTTTCAAAGTGACCATCCAAACCTCGAAAAGGAATTCTGTGAGACACTAAGAAAATAAATTAACAGTATGTGTAACAGTATAACTTTAGTACGTCCCCTCGCCCCGACACGGGCGCGAACCAGGAACCCTCTGTAATCACATAACAGAGAGACACGTGATTTTATACAAATGTAAGCAAGGTTTGAAATGATTCTTGCGGTCAATTTTCAGTCTACAAATGATTTGTAATTATGTTCTGGCCGCCCGACCATCCGCTCCAGAACAAAATCGTCCCGTGGCTGAATCTAGTTGATGATCCCTGATATACTTTTGTATATATAGTGTACACGGTATGTGGAAACCCCTTCAAATTAGCGGATTCGGCTATTTTAGCCACACCCGTTGCAGACAGGTGTATAAAATCGAGCACACAGCCATGCAATCTCCATAGACAAACATTGGCAGCAGTAGAATGGCCTTACTGAAGAGCTCAGTGACTTTCAACGTGGCACCGTCATATGATGCCACCTTTCCAACAAGTCAATTCATCAAATTTCTGCCCTGCTAGAGCTGCCCCGATTAACTGTAAGTGCTGTTATTGTGAATTGGAAACGTCTAGGAGCAACAACGGCTCAGCCGCGAAGTGGTAGGCCACACAAGCTCACAGAACGGGACTGCTGAGTGCTGATGCGTATAGTGTAAAATTGTGTCTGTCCTCGGTTGCAACACCCACTACCGAGTTCCAAACTGCCTTTGGAAGCAACGTCAGCACAATAACTGTTTGTCGGGAGCTTCATGAAATGGGTTTCCATGGCCGAGCAGCCTCACACAAGCTTAAGATCACCATGCGCAATGCCAAGCGTCGGCTGGAGTGGTTTAAAGCTTGCCGCCATTGGACTCTGGAAGAGTGTAAACGAGTTCTCTGGAGTGATGAATCAGGCTTCACCATCTGGCAGTCCAAAGGACGAAATCTGGGTTTGGTGGATGACAGGAGAAAGCTACATGCCCGAATGCATAGTGCCAACTGTAAAGTTTGGTGCAGGAGGAATAATGGTCTGGGGCTGTTTTACATGGTTTGGGCCCCTTAGTTCCAGTGAAGGGAAATCTTAACGCTACAGCATACAATGACATTCTAGACGATTCTGTTTGGGGAAGGCCCTTTCCTGTTTCAGAATGACAATGCCCCATGCACAAAGTGAGGTCCATACAAAAATGGTTTGTGTGGAAGAACTTGACTGGCCTACACAGAACCCTGACCTCAACCCCATCGAACACTTTTGGGATGAATTGGAACGCCGACTGCGAGCCAGGCCTAATCGCCCAACATCAGTGCCCGACCTCACTAATGTTCGTGGCTGAATGGAAGCAAGTACCTGCAGCAATGTTTCAACATCTAGTGGAAAGCCTTCCCAGAAGAGTGGAGGCTGTTGTGGCAGCAAAAGGGGGACCAACTCCATATTAAGTGAGAAGTGGTAGATCTGTTCTAAAGTATGTGTGTTATTTCTATGCTTCCCGTTATTAAGTTTAGTTTTTGCGTCTTTTACTTTAGGTTTTGTACACCAGCTTCAAACTGAAAATACAATTTCACAGCGCTTTAGATGGTACACAATGACTGCTTGTTTTGTCACAAACTGAAATTTGGCAAACTATTCAAATTTGATCAAAAAGGAAATGCCGGAGCAATTTCTGCATATTGCACCATTCATATAATAAATTAACAACACTGACACAAAAATTAAACAAAAACAGAGTTTAATTTTGGTAGGTTACATTAGCTGTGGTATGTACAAGGTGTATCAGACAGAAAAGGCATCTGGTAAATCTCAGCACCTATGCTTCTATGGAAGAATTATGGTTGGTATGTCGTTTCAATGGGAAGAGATCAGAGTTGAGAATACCTCTAATATGCCTGAATGTCAAAACAACCCAGAGGCCCAGAATCTCCCAGTCCTGAAAATAATTCACCCTCTCCTATCTACAATAGTAGCTTCTTATTTACAACCAATCTGTACATCATGTTCATATTTACAATGAGCAGGACAGTACCTGAGGGAGTAAGAGCATATTATCTCTAGGTGGAAAGATGGGGAGAAATGTATTGCAGGGAAATGGGGGGGGGGGTTCAAAGCTTCAGATCCGTTGAGCAGCTTGAAGGAAGGTTAGAACCATTTTTGATAACTGAAACTGGACATTTGATATACACTGAGTGCATCCCTTCATGGCAGCAGTGTATCCATCTGCAAATTGATTTTTTCAGCAGGAAAATGACCCATGCTACAAGGCTAGGATTGTCCAGGAATGGTTCCACAAAGAGTGGCCTGCCCAGTCACCAGATCTAAATCCAATTGAGCATCTGCGGGATGAGATTGAACAAGCTATTCAGAGCAGAGATCCACTACCAGCCAACTTGACACAACTGTGGAAAGCATTGGAGTCAACATGGGCCAGCATCCCTGTGGAACGCTTTGGACACCTTGTAGAGTCCATGCACTGAATAAATGAGGCTGTTCTGAGAGCTAAAGAGGGTCCAACTCAATATTATGAAGGTGTTCCTAATGTTTTGTACACTCGGTGCACAAGGTCATGTAATAACAATTTCAAAGAAACCTTTATCTGGTATGGTGACAATAGTTCTACCAAATCTCATAATTCAAACCAGTTTGCGTTGTATTCAAAATAATTGGGAAAGAGCTCTGCCTTCCCTATTTCCGCATGCTTTTGAATTCACCGCTAAATGGTTTAATCCTTTTCCATAAATGACTAGCTATGCTCCAAAAAAAGTTGCAAGAGTCTGGGTGTTGTTAAACCCCGCTGTCCTGGCTAAATTCCCAGTCAGGCCCTCAGACAATCATGCCCACATAATCACCCCCTGATTCTTAATTAGTATGATGCACTTCCTCATCTGTCCACTGTGACAGCTGGGTCATGTTCAGTAGGTAACACGGGTGGTAAAATGTTTTGAAACAGAAAACGAAAACAAGTCCAGGTAGTGTCTCCCCGTTTCAGTCTTTTTCTTCTGTTTCATGCCTACTGAACTCGAGCGTCATCATCCAGGTGGAAGTAGTGGATAATAATAAAACTATTTGAGCACTTGCTACACAAATCCAGTTCATTATTATTATTATTATTATGAATAAAATAAGAAACCATGAAAATGACTTCTCCTGCCTTAACTTCAGTTTCAGCCGTAAACCAATACATTTTCTGTAATGGGCCTTCTGGCATCTGCATGGCTAAAATCTGTCTGTGCAACACATTAGCAGTAAGCTTATTGAGGAAAACAAAAAGCAATAAATGATCAAATAAAATGAACAAAAACACTTGTTTAAAATCTGGAGCCTTTTGTTTTCTCCTAGTGAAATAGATGCCCTGGACTTAACAGTGTACCAGAGCCCTGCAATCATTTCATTTTAGTGTCAAACATACCAAAATGGCCCCACAGCAGTGTTGTATGAATCATAATCGTCGCAAAACTATTGTCCATTTTCTCTCTCATTATACAATGTAAATGAACAATTTTGAAACAAGTTATCCTCCATTGAAACCAACCAGGACAATACACTCTGTCTTTATTTTGTGTGTATGTGTTTTATTATGGTACAAGGTGTGCATGTGTGTGTGTTTTATTTAGTGCTTGTGCATGTGTATGCAGTACTGTATGTGCAAACATAGTGTTTGAGGATGTGTATATGAAGAGGTGCACCTACTGTCAATATTCAGTATGTTTTTGATTGTGTGATGCAGCGTTTCAGAGTGGGCTTCAGTTCACTGGTTTCACAGGCCTGGCTGGACACTCAGCCTTCACGGACCTCCACATGCTCACCTTCACTCTCTTCCTAGCTCAATGTGGTTCCCTGTGGCTCAAAGGTTGAATCATGAAGGGCACAAAGACTCCCAGGCCCTTCTGAACCATTCAAACTCCCAGGCCCTTCTGAACCATTCAAACTCCCAGGCCCTTCTGAACCATTCAAACTCCCAGGCCCTTCTGAACCATTCAAACTCCCAGGCCCTTCTGAACCATTCAAACTCCCAGGCCCTTCTGAACCATTCAAACTCAGGTTGTCATGTTACATGTTTTCTCCCAGTCTGGGTGACTCAGGAGTCACTGGATTTCTGATTCTGTAGTTAGTCCATCCTTCCAGCTCTTCCTCATTTTAGTAACCGCAACATTATTCTCTCTGTTGAAGTCATCACAACAAGCAGATCATTTATTATTCAAATCCTGATGACTGGACGATAAACCTCCCCCATCTCTGCCTCTCCCAGTCCGAGACCTTCCTCCCCCATCTCTGCCTCTCCCAGTCCGAGACCTTCCTCCCCCCTCTCTGCCTCTCCCAGTCAGAGACCTTCCTCCCCCCTCTCTGCCTCTCCCAGTCAGAGACCTCCCTCCCCCCTATCTCTGCCTCTCCCAGTCAGAGACCTCCCTCCCCCCCATCTCTGCCTCTCCCAGTCTGAGACCTTCCTCCCCCCTCCCTGCCTCTCCCAGTCAGAGACATCCCTCCCCCAGTCAGAGTTTCATGGTGGGTGTGGCCACCACGGGTGGGGTTGGTGGGTGTGGTAGAGATGGGACAGAATACAGTTTCCCGGAGGATGCGTCTTTATCACACTAGTCCAGAAGGCTGCGGTAACACCAATAAATATTAGCTTGCACACCGCCGTTAAAACTCCAAAGAAGAAGAAGCATCCCCACCCATGGCCCATCATCACGCCTTGTACATGTTGATGGGGCTGCTAAGCGCCAGCTGGCCGTTGGGCGCCACCTCCATGCTGGCCTCTTCCTCCAGCAGGCCCGACACGTCCCCCATGTTGGGCAGGCTGTCGTGGTAGCTGCTGATGCTGATGTTATCCTCCTTAAGCTCGATGGTCCAGAACGGAGCGTTCAGCTTGCGGTTGCGGTATTCACGGTAGGTATAGACACCGCCCGCCACGCCCATCAGCACCACCACTGCCACAATGATCACCGCGAGGACGATGACATTGAACTGGGTCCAGGAGACCTCGGAGATGGCGGCCGTGGTGTTGGCGAGGAGACCTGGTGTGGTGCTGGAGGCTGTGGTGGTCAGCTGAGTGGTGGTGGCGTTGGAGGTGGAAGTCATAGTTTGGCCACTAGAGGGGGTAGTGGTGGTGGAGCGCAGGGTCAGGGTGGTGGTGGAGGCGGTTGTTGTCGTGTTCTGCTCAGGGGTGGGAGTGACTATAGCTGGGGAAGAGAGGCAAGTGTGTCTGTTTAGCACAATGAACACTCTTGATAAAGGTCACTGCTAATTGTTTAACTATTATGCATCCTCAGCTTTGTTTGTTGATTTTATTATACATCTTTAATATTACAGTGGAATTATTCAATGGTGATAACAGGAGAATATCTCAGTCATAGAAACGTTGTTAATGTATATTTAACACTTTCACAGTGTACATATGAATCCATTGTTATAATCTAGTATTATATTAACGCTTATAAGAGTGATGAAAAAATAACACTGCATTAGAGTTACATTGTCAAAATTTTAATTTAACACAGAGATGAAATTTAACACTACCAGAGTTAATTGCTTTGAAGCACTTGCCATCCACATGAAAAGATAGTCGGTAGAACAAAGATGATGATTATTATTAAATGATTCTGACCTTTGCAGCTGTGGATGATGGCACTACCCACGTATCCTTCAGCGCAGCGCTCGCAGTGTTTCCCCGACGTGTTGTTGACGCAGCTCAGGCAGTGGCCCGTCTCAGGGTTGCAGATGCGGGGCGAGGTCCCGGGGTCGGCGTTCCCGCTGCAGTTGCAAGGAAGGCAGATGCTGTCCGCATTGTAGAAGCCACCCCTGCACTGGTCACAGTGGGGCCCCTGGTACTCTGGCTTACACTGGTCACACACAGATTGTCCCCTGGGGTCTGGGAGGAAGATAGAAACATCACAGCATGATTCAGTATGGGGAGTCAAGAAGACCTTCTACCACTAGGTGGTGGTAGCATTCTATGGGATAAACATTTTGGAGCGCTTGACAGTAGCATGGGTTGTGCTTGTATGATAGACAATTGAACACTTCAAACTGAAAAATAGAAATTATGCTTTACACAGCACAATAAGAGCTTTTTTGTGAGAACAAAACGCTAATATTACGACGTCCTTTTATTTATTTTTTGGATGGCAAATCTCTGCACAAAGCAACTTTTCTCAGGATGCATAAGCGCTGTGGCAGAGATGTAACATTACAGTTCCACCAGAGACAACTTCACATGTGAAGCATTCAGGAATGTGCTAGGCTAAAGTGTCCCCCCCACTTGCTTATATTGACGGGTTTCATTTATTCTCTCTGTGGATAAGAAGTCAACATACAGTACGTCATGGCCTTGCTCAGTTGGTAGAGCATGGTGTTTGCAAAGCCAGGATAGTGGGTTCAGTTCCCAGGACTGTCCATATGTAAAATGTATGCACTCATGACTAAGTCACTTTGGATAAAAGCATCTGCTAAATGACATATATTATTATTATTATTATTGACAAAGATGCTAGGATACCATCAAGAAGCTGAGTACACTAACTTTCAACGCCCATCCCGTCACACCAAGATCCCATCACACTAAGATAGTGATTTGTCCTCTGCACATACTGTACACCTAGTTGACCAGAAACATCCAATGTCCCTCTGTGGCTACAATCCTATCACCAGATGCATTTTACAACCAGAAGTACACAGGGCCAAACAGTCTAGAACAAATAATATCAGAAAGAAAGGTGGTGTGTCCATTCTCTCATTCATGCACCTCCTAAATGGTGGAATTGCATGAGCAGCTAGTCCTGTACTATTAAACTGAATCCCCAACATATGACTGACACATTTCTGTTCTACATCGGAGCTCCACAATCTGTGCGGTTGGTTCCACTCTTCCCTTTGTTTCTGTGCCCTCTTTACTCCAAATCTAATGAAAAAAGGATTAACAACAGAAGCCTCTGTTATCCGCCAGAGGCGAGTCGTGTTCAAAAAAACTGTGAAAACAAACCATAACAAGATCTCCTCAAAATGCATCGTCTTTGTTTTTTATGCCCTGAATTTTAATCACTAAACTCAAAATGGATGTGTCGTGGCCCACAAAGTCTAAGGTCTTCAGAGAAAAAACATGCCAGAGAGACTGTGCGTACAGTAATCTCGTTCTCAGACACACTGGGGGCACTGTAGTTTAATAGCTTTCATTAAGAGTGAGTACTGACTTCAAATGTATTGTCAGATATCATTAATTAATCGATCAGTCACTTGCTCTTATGGCAACGAGAGGTAATTAAAGAATGCAAAAGCACCATTTCTTCTACTGTTTTACTATTTGAGTTAACTTTACCTCATGATTGTTCAATTGTGAGGAAGATAAACAAAAAGGTGTGAAATTTGCTCTGGTGCAAAGGCTTGGTGAATGGTGACATATAAATCTAAATCTAAGCACTAGAACCCCACTCTGTACCTTCTCTCACTTTGCCTTCTGCAAAGGACTGCCAACAGAATGTAAACCAAGCAGATCAAAGAACCTCGACTCATCAGATGATTGCCACTCAGGAGGAATACACTTTGAGCTAAACCAATTTCACAGGTAATGTGCAGAGTAACAGGCTAGGAGGATAATGACCATCATCAGTCACAGCAGGGAAATAGAAGGCGGTGACAATTAGTGAAATATTAGAGGGGCTCATTTAAAAGCATTTACTGTTGCAGCAGAGGCTGAAAATTCATTTCACACACACGCTTATACACACAATGACAGGTTAGTGACGCATGCTGGAACTATTCAGGTTCCTCAGACACTCCTTGAAACCTGTGTGGTGCGTGCCAGACGATTAAAACCTGTGTGGTGCGTGCCAGACGATTAAAACCTGTGTGGTGCGTGCCAGACGATTAAAACCTGTGTGGTGCGTGCCAGACGATTAAAACCTGTGTGGTGCGTGCCAGACGATTAAAACCTGTGTGGTGCGTGCCAGACGATTAAAACCTGTGTGGTGCGTGCCAGACGATTAAAACCTGTGTGGTGCGTGCCAGACGATTAAAACCTGTGTGGTGCGTGCCAGACGATTAAAACCTGTGTGGTGCGTGCCAGACGATTAAAACCTGTGTGGTGCGTGCCAGATCATTGTAGGGAGCCTAATGACACTACATTATCTAGTGAAAAAGTGTCATTTGACAGAGTGAGTGAGAGAGAGACAGAGAAACAGTTTCCTCTTCTAGCATTGGCCTTTTTACCTTTCGCCTAATAAATATCCAGCCTCAGTGTATTGGGTGAACCAGAATGTAAAATAATTTGCATTGCAAATGTGATAAATCCTTCATGTGCAATTCATTTGACTTTTGCCACAGGGGAGTCCCATTTTAAAACATACAGAACTGCTGTATTAATGTTGGTCAAAACACAGACTTGTATCTGTCTGCAGAAATTGCCTGAGCCTACAAGGTCATGGCCATAACTAAAGCAAAACTGGAACCTCTGACGTCCCCTTGTCCCACCATACCTTATTTATCTCAATGTGCAGCTTCCAGTGAACAGCAGAGGGGAAATTGTGTTACTTCGATTTTGACCTTACATCGATTAAGATGAGCAGAGTAAGGTGTTTTTTACATGACTAATGCCATACTCAGCCTACTGCCATAATCAGTTTGATATCAAATTATTAATGTGCATGTAAACGTACTCAGTGTTTCATATACACTGGTTGTTAATACTTTTTGGGGATATAGAGTGGCCCTGGAGGGGGAAACAAAGCAGGGGAACCTCTGGTCTGAAAACTACAGGATGACAGGAAGTTGTACTGTTGGTCCGCTCCTGTGTTGTGGAAGGAAACAGCAGGGTGGCTGCCAGCTGGACACGTGGCCCCTTAATAAACTCATCTGTCAGCACCACTGACAAGGAACTAACAAACAGATACAGGAAACACAGCATGCTACCTTTCAAAACGAGGACTTAGAATCAGGAAAAGCACGTAACTGCCTCTTGAAACCATTTAACATTACATGTATGTACAGTACCATGTTGATCATTTATCTAGTGAATTGTTGAATTATTAACTGAGTACCAGTGTAGAGGCTTCTTCCCAAAAGACATTCATAGGCCTTCGAGTAGTTAATTAAAACCTCAAAGTGACATATTCATAGATTTGGGTCATGTGTACACAGGATGGCCCAATTTCTGACCCGATAGCAAATTAATGGAGGCAGGATCCTTCCCTAGATGGAAAACGCTCACAAAATTACAAGAATCAGCATTGGTCTGAAATCTATGAGGTTCTGTATGTATTGTATATTGAAATTCAGCTTTTAGCAGCATATGAATAAACAAAAAAATGTTTTTGGTTGTTGCAGTTTCCTTCTATCACATCATATTAAAAATGGCTTTGGATTTCCATGGGTCAGGGGTGTTGTGAGGTGACTGACAGAGACCTCAACCCACACGACCCTTATATTATACATCTCCAAGCCTGTTTGCTTGATAGACTAGACTACAGTATAACACTCCCGCTTACAATTCGCTCAGCGTCTTGGCCAGTGACGCTGTGACCAATGCTACCCATGCTAGACAGAGCATGTGAAACTAAACCAAGATCTGGGACACACGAGCGAGGAGGCATGTGGTAGCTAGGGGGCTCCCCCCAGTTTCCTTCACTGCTTAGTGGATGACAAGAATCTCCCCTCCCTCCCCTCTCATCCTTCTCTCCTCCTCAGCAAACACACACACTTCAATCTTCTGAGTCAGTGGAGAATAAGATGAGACGTGCCGAAGCACATATATATATTTTTTTACATTTTTGTCATTTAGCAGACATTCTTATCCAGAGCGACTTACAAGAGCAATTAGGGTCGCCTTGCTCAAGGGCACAGACATATATTTCACCCAGTTGGCTGAGGGATTCGAACCAGCGACCTTTAAGTTACTGGACAAACGCTATTAAAAGCTAGGATACCTGCCACCCAACACACGCTCAAGGGGTCAAGCTGTCGCCCCCACTGCACATCCAAATCTAGGGACCAGGTTGTAAGTTTAACAGGAGAAGACATGCTCCTAAACGTGCTGAAGAAGCAGTTATGCAGAAGTTTGTTGTAAAAATGTGAATGAGTCGTGAAATACCCATCCAATATCGGCATAGCTATATATTTAGATTTTATGATTGGTAGGTGATAAAATGCAATAAAATGCTACATTATCCTTCTTGGATTTACTAACTCAAATAAACATAACACACAGAATTCCATTCAGTATGCTGCTGTTGTATACAGTCAGTGAAGTATTGGATGAATGGATGCAATAATCTCTGGAACAAGCAAACCAAATTAATTCTAAAAGCTTTAACAAGAGCAGGGTATTTTGTTTCATTTGAAACAGCATAACATTTTATTAAAGAAGATACTAGCCTATTTCATAGTCAGCAGCCAGGCGTTGCTCGGTAGACAAAAACACCCCAGGACGCACTGTATCTGATTGACCCTCCATTTGTATGCATTGGACTGCAGGAGCATTTATCCCCATCATCAACTTAGCCAGAGGGGCTTTCACAGCCCTCCCAGTGCATTATCAGGGGTACAGGCATTTTAACACTTGTTGGCGTTGCCAGGGCAACCAGTCTCTTCCTCTGTGGTCCCTTCAGTTTGGCTGTCAATCATTCTTACTGTGCATTAAACGCTGTGTGAGTGAGTGAATAGTAGTAGTAGTGTGTGTAGTTAAATGACAGAGACGGGGAGTTGGATCCATCAATAGATACTAAAAAGATTGAATGAAGACTGAACGGTGCTAAAACAGCTGTGACGCTTCCACATCAAGGACAATCTAGGTACATCTAATATATTGTGCCATTATATAGGTAGAGTATGAAGGACAAGAGTGAATCAATTGCCATTAAAGGTGGTGGTAAGCAATTCAACAATTTGATGGTATACTGTTACATGCAATAACTTTAAAAAGGTCCAATGCAGCCATTTTTATCTCAATGTCAAATCATTTCTGGGTAGCAATTAAGTATCTTACTGTGACGGTTTTCAATTTATTTATAATTTTTAATATGTGGTTCTCAGCCAAGAGCAATTTCTCAAGCAAGAATTTAGCTAGGACTGTCTGGGAGTGGTCTGACCGGGGAGGGAGAGTGGTCTGACCGGGGAGGGGGAGTGGTCTGACCGGGGAGGGGGAGTGGTCTGACTGGGGAGGGGGAGTGGTCTGACCGGGGAGGGAGAGTGGTCTGACCGGGGAGGGAGAGTGGTCTGACCGGGGAGGGAGAGTGGTCTGACCGGGGAGGGAGAGTGGTCTGACTGGGGAGGGAGAGTGGTCTGACCGGGGAGGGAGAGTGGTCTGACTGGGGAGGGAGAGTGGTCTGACTGGGGAGGGGAAGTGGTCTGACTGGGGAGGGGAAGTGGTCTGACTGGGGAGGGGAAGTGGTCTGACTGGGGAGGGGAAGTGGTCTGACTGGGGAGGGGGAAACTGAAAACTAGCTGTTATTGGCTGAGAGGTTTGGAACTCTCTTTCTTATTGATCCATAAACTAATTTACAGCCTGGTGATGTCACCAGGCAGGGCAAGACTCCATCCCACCAAAACAGGCTGAAATTTCAGGTGGTCTTTTCAAACAGCTCTTACACTAAAAGGGCATTATTATCCTTTCCACAATTTCACAGTATTATTTCAAAATCAAGTTTTTGACTGCACCTTGCCTTTAAATATACCAATCTAAGCAATTCAAAATCCTAAAAAAAAAGTAGGCTAAAATCATCATAATACCTTCAAACCAAGTAGTTTAATGACACAATCCCTGGCAGAGTTGGTATTCCTCAAAGTGGTTGTGTAATAACTTGGTTTGAATTACTTGAGAGATGGCACGCCTATAGTCTGAACAGCATTCCAGGGCAGTGACTAAGTAACACATTGGAACTGTCTCTCTTCGCCCATAGACTAATTTTAAGGTATGATTTAAAAAATATATTTTATCATGTGTGAACTATCCCATTAATCCTGAGTTCATATGCAAACTCTCATAACCCAGATTAGGCAAACTCCTGAACTAAAAAGCCTGCTCAGTGGAAAATCTAAATCTCCAGCGAAAATGCTTTTCAAGTCATTCCATGAATGGCCTTATGAGCAGGGGCGCAACTTTGGTTTTAGAAGTGGAGGGGACATAATATTTTTTTTCTCTCGGATAAACACTCCAAAACTGCCTACCTGACCGCTCGGAGGCGTTCGCATGGTCCTAAAGCACACAGTAGCCTCATTTGTATCACATTCCAATGATAAAACTGGTAGGGGGCACAAAAATGCAATTTCAGAATGTGGAGGGGCCTGGTGAAAGTTGCACCCCTGCTTATGAGCACAACCTGTGTGTATTTAATCCACTTTTTATCCTTGTGCAGAAGGTCACTAATTGCCTACTTACCCTGCAGTCTAAACACAGAGCACTTAATCACTGTGAAATGGCTACTTTTGCAGTCTCTCCTTCACAAGAAGGAAGCATCAGGAGTAATTTCAAGGAGGATAAGATGTATATTGGATGCATTTATCACTTTGATAGATGACTTAAGCCTGCTTGTAAGAGAATCGTTCTGCAGGGCAGTGATCCCTACAGAGTGCCATCTCCTTCTAGAGAAAACTACTTTAAAATCAGGGATTGCTAAATAAACCTTGTCGTTAATTGGGGCTAAAGTTATAAGGCTTCATAAAATGAAACAAACCCCCAAAGGCTATGGTGGGGAAGGCTATTTGATTGGTAGGTGGTAGATTATGGTGAGAAGATGGCCTGGGATCACCAGACAGAATTTTGCTTCGCTAAATATCAGTCTAGAATAGGTCTTAAAGAGAAGCCATTTTTTTTAAAACAGATCAGAAAACACCCGGTCTGATCAGTGTCCTCTAAAGAGCCTTTATCTCAAGTATGTTATACAGCATGAACAGGAGTGGACCACACAGAGAGGGGAGGAGAGAGAGAGGGGGGAGAAATGATAAAACATACACAGACCACAAATTCCAATTGGCTATACTTAAACACTAACATCATCCTCAGTTCTGGAATTCTCCCCAATATTTGGAACCAAGGACTGATCATCCCAATCCACAAAAGTGAAGACAAATTTGACCCCAATACCAACCATGGGATATGAGTCAACAACAACCTTGGGAATATCCTCTACATCATCATTAACAACAGACTCGTACATTTCCTCAGTGAAAACAATGTACTGAGCAAATGTCAAAAGTATGTGGAGGTCAGGGTTCTGTGCAGGCCAGTCAAGATTTCCCTTCACTGGAACTAAAGGGGATAGCCCAAACCATGAAAAACAGTCCCAGACCATTATTCATTCCTCTTCCACCAAACTTTACAGTTGGCACTATGCATTCGGGGAGGTAGTGTTCTCGTGGCATCCGCCAAACCCAGATTCGGCCGTCGAACTGCCAGACGGTGAAGCATAATTCATTACTCCAGAGAACCCGTTTCCACTGCTCCAGAGTCCAATGGAGGCGAGCTTTACACCACTCCAGCCGTTGCTTGGCAATGCGCATGGTGATCTTAGGCTTGTGTGCGGCTGCTCGGCATTGGAAACCCATTTCATGAAGCTCCTAACGTTGCTTCCAGGGGCATTTTCTTGGTGAGTGTGCGCTTCAGCACTCGGCGGTCCCGTTCTGTGAGCTTGTGTGGCCTACCACTTCGTAGCTGAGCCGTTACAGCTCTAGCAGGGCAGAAATTTGATGAACTGACTTGTTGGAAAGGTGGCATCCTATGACGGTGCCACGTTGAAAGTCACTGAGGTCTTCAGTATGGCCATTCTACT